>NW_024582540.1:528596-578587 GCF_018398535.1 Haplochromis burtoni
GCACAGGACGGGACACTCTCTGGACACCTCAGGTTTTACCCTGTACAATCAGGAGGCTGGACAGAGGAAACTACCGCATCAGCATCAGCTAATTTTACCATGCAGCAGGCAGCACACTCTACTTTCTTCATGTGCTCAGCATTGTGAAGCGCACGCCAGCTTTGCTTTTGACACACTCTCCATCACCGCCTGTTATTTTGCTCTTGACTGATAACGGCCGATGTGAACATTTTTAAATGTGAAAGCATGGCCGTAGCGTGGATGCAGGCGGGGAAAGAGTTAAAAG
This sequence comes from Haplochromis burtoni, assembly GCF_018398535.1. Lineage (NCBI taxonomy): Eukaryota > Metazoa > Chordata > Actinopteri > Cichliformes > Cichlidae > Haplochromis > Haplochromis burtoni. Next base: position 528,883 of record NW_024582540.1, read on the forward strand.
CTGACAGAATGCAGCCTGCTAAGGCAGAACTCGTGCATCTGTTGGTGTGAGCGGAGCACGTGTTTGCGTTTGCGCATGTGTGTGTGGCTGCAGCGCGAGGACACCTGCGTGCTTCAGCACTTTCTGGCTGTCGGGAGCTCTGAGGTCACAGGCAGAGGGAGTGGAGAGGGCACATTAGAGTAAGCTTCAGAGCCCCCACCCACACACCACGCCTCTGCCGTTTCTTCCCTCCCACCACTTCAACCCTCACTTTTCCTCCTTCTTCCCCCTGTTATCCCCTCTCCCCATCATCCCTCCTCCTCTCCTCTTCCCGCTCACTCCGGCTCGCCTTCTCCTCATGGTGACGGGGTGAGTCAGCCACTCGGGGGGGAGGGGCCGCATAGGGGCAAGGTGCCTCTGTGGCTGACAGCAGGCAGGTCAGGTTTTTGTAGACATGGCAGAGGAGGAAGGACACGTGTGCACGCGGAAGCTTTAAGGTGCGAGTTTACGGTGAGGTAGTGAGCACATCTTTAAATGGACATATGGGGTGCATACGTAAAAACCCAAAAAGCTTTTGCAAAAGATGGAGGATATTACCAGTAAGGTTATAAAATAAGGTTGGCTGTTTATGAGAAAAATTAAATCGGTACATGGGCACAAAAAGTGATATGTTGTATCTCCTGATAACTATTCAATTTTGCAGCACATATAGTAAAAACTCAAATCAAATCACCTTTTTCAGCTTCTCAGAAAACATTCTGGAGGAAATCTGTATTGAATTTTGAATTTAGATTAAGCACAACATAATTTAAAGTTCAGGTGATTAACAGTGCAGTTCATTGTATGCCCCAACACTGAAGTGTCATTTATGAAACACTGAAGTTGTGTTGCACTCATTTGTCATCAGCAGCAAACGGGATTTTTTTTTTTCCATCCACAGTTTGACACACTTCACTATCCTTCACTGCCTTGGATATATATAACTACTAGCTGCCTATAGTGAGACTCATTACAGTGTTAGGGTTTCGGTAGTGACACAGACGTCATCGCTCCATCCAGAAAATCCAAATGACAGTGAGGATATGAACAGGATGTATGCTCATTATTAGGCCTGGTCTGAAAAGAGAAGGGACCAAGTGGAACTGGGTCGGTGTTAGAAATAACAAAAAGACGAGAAATTTCACTCCGTGCAGTTGTAAAGACACACAAGACGAACACAGAATAGCCGTGTTTTAGATTCGGATTGTTTTTTCTAAAGCGTGTTTTTATTTCTAAGCCACAGATTAGATGCTACTTGATCAGGATAAAGTTTCACCCCCGAGCCGAACCTCTGAACATCAAGCCACTTTTCTTTTCAACTAACATTAATATATGAATTTTTTCTCCTTTGTTTCAGCTGTTTAAGCCTGATTTGTGTTGTTTTATTCAAACATAATTAGTTGTAAAGCTGTTACTGCTGCACGCATGTGTGTGTTTGTGTTTGAGCCTCAGAGCCACTGTTGTCCTCTGGTTGTTACTGTGTGTTCACAGCATGATTGAGAGTGGAACTTGCGATGAGCCGGAGGTTAGTGTGATATAATGTATTCCCCTGAATCACCGCAGCCAGCAGCCCAGGGCCTTCCTCTTGCCCGCAGCCTCCTTTTCCTTACACACACACCTTCCACACTCCCCTCGCATCACCGTCCTCTCCCTTTCTTCCCTGCGGTGACTACCCAGTGTTAGCTGCTTAGCACTGCACGCAGTGTCTAATTGAATTCCAACGCTTAGGCGTTAGCTCCTGATGCTATGTTAACACAGCACAATACTAACAATCCTCAGGACGTGTTCAACACTCTTCTTTTAATGAGAAAATTAGTGCTAAGCTCATTTTGGCAACACATGATTTATTCAAAGCTCCAAACTGTGTCTTCTGTATCCCCTAAAGGATCATTTTTATAGCCATCAGCAAATCAGCACTTCATATACACACATCGAGAACATGCAGAATATGTCTTGTGGATACGCCGCTGGTACACTTGTGTGTGCGTCTCCTCCTGCTTCTCATGCTTCCACTTGAGTGTATCCATTGTCGCTTATATAAATGTGTCTGCTGGTCTTTCTGCATCCATATTGCTGGCGATGCCGTCCATCCCCTCTCCCTGACACCTTCACTGTTATTCCCTGGCTCTCAAACATTAGCTCTGGGCTTTAATGGCACATATTTCCTGGGCCCGGCTGAAACGGGATGCATCTTCTCCTTGTTAGCTTGATAAATAACCAGGCTGCTGCGAAAGTGCTGAATTTTAGCTTTCAGCCTCTATTTTCTGCTGGATGACATTAATTTTAAGTGCTGAGAAGGAGCTAACTAATACAGACAAATAAATAAGGAGGTGGGAGGGAAGGTGCAGAGGTGCTGGAGTCAGTGCTGTCCCTCCCTTCCCCCCCTTTACCTGTTTACACACAGGCATTCATAGACGCAATATGCAAACCTGCAAAAATATACCATACACACAAATGGTGCAAAGTCAAGCAAGCGCACACACTCGGTTTCTCAATAGGCGCCTCTGTTGTTGCCCAAACTGTAAAATCAGCTTGTCCTGTTATAAGCACAGCTCCGGCAAAGTCAAATGTTTGACATATTGGAAGCAGATAGTTGGTCAGTCAATCAGTAAGGAAGATTGGCTTCATTCATCTCTATTTATTATTTGCATTTCTTATTTTCTCTTTCAGTGTTACTGATTTTTTTGCAATATGGTGGGAAAGCTCCATCTGGAGCACAATGATCTGGATTAAACTGTATTTATGTGTATTCAGAGACAACAAAGCAGAATAATTAAGTAGTAATTTTTTTTTAATTTTCTTTTTTAGAAAAGACCCCCAAAAATGGTTTCTAGCTTTAGTAGTTGGTACCGATGAGTTTTAAACTGTATCTTTTTATATCCCCTCTTGCTCTCTCAATTCCCATTATTAGTGGATTGATCTGTACTGTTTGTTTTAATGATTGTTCTCTTGACATACAGCTATACACCTCAGTGTCAGTTGAACCTTTGTTAGCTGTACCTGGTTTGCTCCTGAGAAGGTTAGAATAAAAGGTTAAAGATGAATCTAGTCATGTTTTACTTTTATCCTGATGCCTGTCCATTTTTTCTTCTTTTTTTTGCCGTCCTTTATTCTTTATAATTATTTTTATCATTACATTTCCAGTTTCGCAATTTATGATGCAAAACTTCACTTTTGGAAAAACACACAACACAGGCATGGCATAAAGGTGTTTTACACCTGATTTATAAACAAAAAGCAAAGAGACATCAACCAAACACATGAGCCAGAAAAGCTTTAACGTGCAAAATTATTCGCATGTATTATATGTTTATCTTAAATCTTTTCCCCCCAAAATCGGTTTAAGCTGAGCACACACACAGACACACATACACACATGCACACACCATGAAGTGGCTGTGGCTTAGACACCTCATACATTATTTTAACAATGTATAGTGCAGTGAATAAAAAGGTCAGTGGTTGGGAACTAGCTTCATGTAACAATAAGATGCATGGACAGCGCGCTGCAGACCCTTCAGTCAGCATCTTGCAGCTGAGCACTGTGAGGATGACACACATGCAAACTGGAGTGACAGATTCAACTCTAGGCTGTGTGTGTGTGTATTCACCTAGTGTTGATGGGTGGCCACAATGAAACACTTTAAAACAATAAAGATGTGTGGGCTGTCAATGCTGATTGCACAAATTTCCCTTTTGCCCTTTGTATCACTTTGATAAATGTCTTTTATTATGGCATTTTAAAGCAAAAGAGGAGCAAAGATTTATTATTTTTTTTAAATATTTATTTATTTATTGTTAAGTGGTGCTTTTATTAGACCATTTCTATTTTTGTCACTATCAAAACACACTCTGTCCCTCTCTAGATGCAATGCAAGCAGTGCATGTTTCTGTTTGCAACGCAGGGCCTAATCTTAAGGGTGTATTTATCACATGCTGTCATGTTGTGGTCACATGACCACACGAACCACTGCCAGCAATTAAGGCTGATAAATCACTCATTTACAGCGAGCAAAGGAGGGACAGAGTTGGGTAAAGCGGAAACAAGAGAGTGATAAGAGAGAGGGAGAGGAATAATGGATCGCCTGTACCACTTCACAGAGATTTTCCTCTTTCATTTCTTTAACAGCGTTGAATGTTTTTGTGTTCGGGCGTTGTATAAACTCTTGCCAGTGAGGCTCATTGACTCATACAGGCAGAGACAAAGAGGCAGATGGTAGTTGTTTGTGGGGTTTACTGTAATTCTGACCTGACTGCACTGCTTTATTTATTTGCGTTCATGTGTGCAGCTGTGTGCATGCCTGCACGAGCAAATGCAATAGTGTCATGACAGAGAAAGAGATTCAGAGAGCACGAACGCAGAACTGTCAGTTCACCCATTTCGTTCACTGCTGATGGATTTCTTCCCAGCCTAAGCAGGAGACTAGCTACTCCAGATACCAAACTATACTACAGCATGCTTTATTGTTGTCAGCGCATAAGTGGAAATTCTGTTATAGTTAAAACTTTGGCATGCTTTGATTTTTACATCTTTGTGACCTCACCTTATAGAAATTGAGCACATAAGCTCAAGCTTAGGTCTGTTCCTGGATGTGAATGTGCTCTAAGCTGCGTAGCATCTGTATAAGTTACATCAGAAAGTGTGTTTCAGCAGCAAGGGTCAGCGCTATGCTGACAGTCAGCCTGCACACTCACTTGAAAAGGCTGATTAAAGATTCATGACAAAACAAAATAAAAGAAGAAACAGCCCTCTTTTAATGGGCTGAAGACAGGAGAGGAGAAGAAGAGAGGAGACAAGCTGTGGTTTCTCTGCCGACAGTCGGAGCTCTCATTCATTAAAGACAGCAATCGCTAACTGGCTAAAGTCTTTACAATGTGACCATTGAGAGTCAGTTGAGTCAGTCAGGTTTCCTGCTACAGAGTGAGTGTTGCAGCAGAAGATTAGGATTCAGCAGTTGCTGTGTGTGAGTGTGTGACTATGTTTTTGTTGTTTAAAGAGTTACAACTTTTTCAAATCAACTGCCTGTTTGTGTACTGTGCAGAAAGACCTCTATGGTATAGTGTGCGTTTGTGTGTATGTGTTAACGCTGCATTCAACAGAGGCAGGGAGGGCCCTGCTGTCTGTGGCTTTACCAGTAGAGTGATTCTGAAAGCTGGTTCCTGCGACAAAAGTAGCTCTTCTGGGGAGAAAAATAATCTGTGTACACATTAACTGTACCAGAATACAAAGTCAACACTGAGTGTGTGTTTGGGGGTGTGCGTGTGTTTGTACTTGTGCAGTAAGTAAAGTATTGCCAAAGACTGTGAAGCATACTAAAATCTTCCAAAGCAGAGGACAGATATGTGAGTCGCTTCATTCTCTTTGACTTGTTTTCTAGTTTTGGCAGAAATGCCTTTTAATATGTTTATATTACCGTGGTTTTATACCATAATGTTTGTGTGTGTGTGTGTGTGTGTGTGTGTTTTCAAATATATATTAATAAAATGACTGAACGTAGGTGGAAGGATTAGCATGTGCAGGGGATTTCTTGTGCTTTAAACACCAACATCCTCCACATTTCACATCATATACATATAAATCCACACACACACACGCGCACGCGCACACACTCGAGCATACTCGTGTGACATAGGAAGAGTGCTGACCTCTTTCTCACTCTCTTCGTCTTCCTCATCTGCTCTGGTTCAAGGTTGAGACACATTTGAGTACAAAAAGGGGAGGAGACGCAAGGGAAGGAGGAGCCAACGGGCTAGAGAGGCACAAGCACGCTCACTTTTGGCACGTTTGAACATATTGTCCTACCTATATAAACCACCACCTCTCCACTGCCCTCTTTTTACATTCAAACGCTACTATGTGAAAGTGCTAGTGACCTCTTTGTCTTCTCAGAGGTTATTTACCTCTTATATACCTCCGTGTGAAGTCTTAGAGGCGCTTTATTCATAATCAGTGCGTAATAAAGAAATAAATGAATGTAAGGGAAGTTCAAACTTGCATCTCTGACCGTGTTTCCCTGATCCGGATAGGTGCAGCAGTGTATCCTATACTGTATATTTTATGTGGTTTTATCTTGAGTGAATTAAAGGGCTTGTAAAGAGTGGAACGTTATTAGCGTCAGACCACCTGGGGTGAACATCTGCAGTCTCAAACGGCAGACCCAACATACATCACTGTTCCTCCTCTCCATATTCACTGTCAAATATGTGCACGCACACACACACACACACGCGCGCACACACACGTGCGTACATGCACACAGCTCTCCTTTCAGATGACTCGTGTTTTGGTGACATACACATGCAGTTGCCCATTTCTGCAGCGATGCATGCTGTTTATTAAAGAACCTACACTGTCACAAGTTAAATGCATGTTCTGTGCCTCTCGTCAGCCAGAGGTCAAAGGTCAGCAGGTTCACGTCAGAGCCTAGCTCACAAATGGTCAAACTTTAGGTTCATTCGCGGAGCTCTGAAGCACTCTTCTGCGTTATTCTGCAGAGTGTTTGCATTAAACCTTTTTATTTGTTTATCTTATTTTTGTTGTGTTATTCCTACAGTAACTAATCTCCTTTGAATAATTAGATGTTCGTTTCATGTTCTATTAGGACTGTTTTTCTTCACGTCTCTGCTCGAACACTATATTTTCATCTTCAAAGTGAAAGCTAAAATAGGGCGATCATTGCAATTTAATTACTACAAATCCCTTTGTGAATTTGCTCTTGTGTTTGTTTACATGCATAGATTTGCCAGCTTCTGCACTTTTGTGCGCGTTTGTGTATGCTTCAGTGGATGCCTTTACGTTCCTGTGTCGTTCCGTATATGCCCCTTTATTTTTAGTGTGTGTGAGTGTGTGCAAATGAGGTCGCAGTGGGGTTTATTTAAATAGATATGATGGTGTTTTATTCCCAATCAGAGGAATCTCCTGTCGCATTTCAGTCTCTTCATAATAACCTCCAGCATTGCTCCACAACCCCCTGACACACATGCACATGTGCACATACACACACACACACACACACAGTATTGCAGATGCTGCAGTTTTTTCTCTCTCTGGGGTAAAAGGCTTTGATAAATGAAAATAAATACTTTTCTTCATATGAGTAACAGGAGGGGAAAGAAGCAAATAGCTGAAATGACAGGAGGCCTCTGACAGTTTGATGCCTCAGTACAAGCAAATATATGACAAAGAAACATTTTCCAGAAGTGTGTATGAGTGTGTGTGACACACTGTGTGAGTGTGATGCAGTTGAGCACTAAAACACAGGTGCACCCCTTAGTCACTGAAATAAAAGAGAAAGGGAAAGTGATTCAGGGATGTGGGCCGAGGAGAAGGGAGATTCAGCAACTGGCATGTAGGCTGACATGTTAATTGAGTAACAGTAAGAGGGGAAAACACAGCACAACACATGATTTAGAGGAAACCGGTTCTCCTCTTCAGTTTGTTTCTCTCACTGCAAGGTCATGTAGGAGCCTCCCGCTTTCTCTCTCTCCACCTTTGTTTCCCTCTGCTCCTCCGGACCTCATTTCATTCAACACTCCCGAACCTCCGACAGCTCCATAACTATAACTCTCTCCTCGCCGTCTTCTCCTCCTCTCTTCTCTTCATCCACAGCTAAATGACTCTGTCAGAAATAAAGAACGCTTATCTTATCTACTGCCTCCACTCTGCTGTCTCTTTCCCTGCCAGTGTCACACACAAAAATAGGCACACACACAAAGAAAAAAATAACATTGAATGGGCAAAAAATAAAAAATAAAACAGCCAAAAAATTTTTAATGCACTTTGAATAATTTTTAATATTTTATGAAGCATCTTAATTATTCCTCTGAGATGGAAGTTTCACTCTTGTTCAGCAGCATTCAGCTGGTTGCACTGACTCAGTTTTCACCCACATGCCAGAAAGAAAGATTTACAGCCCACAGTGTGGCAGACAGGTAGATGGAGGCTTGACAGAGGACAGGTGTCCACTCATTCTGTTCTGCACAATGAGTGGAAACCCCACTCCAACACACACACACACTCTTCCTCTTCTTCTTTTCCTGTCAGTCCCTTCTTCTCTCTTCCCCGTGGTGTGGAGTAGAGAGAGGGATCTACAGCTATATGCAGCCTGTGGACTTACGCACTGCAGTCAGTGTGTGTGTGTTGTGTGTGTGTGTGTGTGTGTGTGTGTGTGTGTGTGTGTGTGTGTGTGGTAACATTACCAGCCACTCAGTAGGGGGCCACATAGGGCTGAGGATAGAAAGAAAGATGAGGGGGTAGGAAAGAGTGTGATAAGGATAAAACTCTCAGCAAGAACAAACACATGGTAACAAACAGAGAGAGAGACACACACACACACACACACACACAGCTCAGCACGTGCTCCAGCAATCTGTTAGGTCTCCCTGAGCACTCCATCACTAATAGTCACGATACAGAGTGCAACATGGATTTTAATCAGCATGTATTGTGATGACTTTGCCTTTCTGTTGCCTAAAAATGCGCACACAGACACAAAGTTGGCCTACAAACAGTCTATAGTTCAGAGGGATCAAAGGTTATGAGTATGCATCGACTGGTGCGCACGTATGTCGAGGTTATGCATATGTTTATTGAACCTCGTCCAGTTCGGCCACCTTAGTCGAGTAAATTAGCTTCGTGTGCTCTATATTATTCAGGATCGTCCTTTGTTCGCTGTTCTGGGAGCTTGTGCAGCAAGAAAACGACAGAGGAAAGGAAAGAATGAAAGGGAACACGCTCGCACCAAACAAACAGCAGATAAGTCTGTATGCAAGGATGTGTGAGAGACGGAGAGATGAAAAGAGTGATAATTCCTCTGCTACCCTGAGGCCTCTTGCAGCCTCGCGGGCTCCCTATAGGTCCCCTGACACATGCCTGAGCAGAAAGCTGGGGCCCGCTAATTGGCCCCTGTGATAACACCAGAGACAAAGGTAAAGTGTGTGTGGAGACGTTTTCATATTACAGCAGTGCTGAAAGCTCACATTTTCTACAAGTAATACATTGTTGGTTTGTTATTCTGCTTTGAAGGGTGTTTGATTTGTAAGCTCTGAGTACATTTAAGATCTGCTAGCTTACTGAAGTCGGAAGGCACAGAACGACAATTAAAGCATATACACTAGTTCAAAGCGCAGCTCCAGCCTTTAAACGGCTTGTTTCTCTAATTGTTTCATTATCTCAGTATGCTTATTAAATGTGCGATAATTGTTAATTACCACATGAGGATTTGTAAAGGATTTGTCTTGAGTATCAAAACAAATTAATTAAACTGAACACATTTAAAACAACAGCAATGATAACAGCAGGTGCAGTGTTTGTGTGTCTGTGTGTGTCTGTGTTATTTTAGATGCTGCGCTTGTTTGTTTGAATCTCTGTTTAATTGAGATTCATAGGAGGAATTTAAATAAGATTCAAATGAGATTCATAGCTAAGTGTAGCAGCACAGGTAATATGCAGATTGGTTTAATGATGATTCAGTGTATCTTGCAGTCTAACGAGAGTTAGATTAGACCATTGGAAGACGTTGGCTGAAATCATTACTGTGGTTGGAGGGAAAAGCAGTGGAAGAAAAGGAACTGTTGTTAAAAGGCATTTAAATGTAAATGGAATTAAAGTAGTCTGAAAGGCAGATTTCTCAAAGATATTCTGTAATGTGATTTAGGGAAATCCATGCTTAAATACAGCGTGTGTCAGAAAGCAACAAAAAAGCAGTTTATATCTAAATACCTTTAAAAACAAAAAGCAGTTTCAAAATGAATACAGTCTGTAAAAGAAAAAATAAGACTTGGATCATGTAAAATTTCAGGCTGTGAAGCTGTGCATGGTTTTTGTTTTGTTTTGTCTAAATTGTTGTCTGGGATAAATTCCTCTGGTTGTTTATCTGACAGCAAAGACACTGAAGGCTACTGTACATCTGATTTCATACACTTACCAGTTTAATCTGTGTAACATCCAGATGCTCACGACAGCTGGGACATTATAACTAAATAAAACGTGGCTCCTGAGCTTGCACATACAGGCATGCACACACGTCAACACTTATTCCTCGGTTGCCTTCCAGACATGCGCAACGAGTTGTTTCTTTTCCCTTCTCCTGCTGTACATACGCCTGGACAGATGTGCACTGCTGGATACTTTATATTTATCTATAGTGGGCTCACCATAATTAAATTGATGGGAAAAGGCGTTACGTGTATGTGTGTGTGTGTGTGTGTGTACTCATAATTCTCTTCTGTGGGATGTAATCAAATGCATTCACTATTATATATACGTAATCCTGAACTTTAATATAACAAGTATCAAATGTATTGTATTAATTACTAAATAATATTCATGATATTACACTGAGACAGTGTGACACTTGTGTGACCATTTTCTCAAAGTAAACAGTATAATAACAAAAAAAAATATATTGACAGCATTTGCTTATCTAAGTGTTCATTCTGGATAATCTTGCTTGCTTAACCACAGATTTTAAATAGGAGGCTAATGCAAAAGTAGTAAGCACTTAGATGCTGAAGGACTAAATAAGGAAACAAGTATTCTGAGGGACTGGTTAAGGCACAGCAGTAGGCATGAGACTCTCTCTGCTGTACAACTGCAGTATTGATATATGCTGCAGAGCCTGAGCTTACCGTCCCACTTTATTTCAATTAGCTCACAGGAAGCAGGAAATAACCTGCAAATCAATTGTCATTTCTATGGGACTGGGGCTGGAGGCTGAGATTCACTTTGTCCACCAATAAAAGATGATGTAGCCGTGAAGAAGATTAAAGGGAATTTCCTCTTCACATACCCTCACGCCGTTGTACAGTATATCATTAGCGTGTGATGTTTAGTGCTTCAAGGTTGTTATGGTTTTTCTCTGAAGTGCGGAAATTATTTTTCATGGTACAGATTCTCTAAAATAGCCTGACCTCCTCAAATAGTAAGTGATCTTTTACATAACCCAGAGTGCTACTCTACAGCCAAAACATGTTGCAAGTCAAAATGCAAATGTTGCTCGATTGCACTTTGGTCTTTTGAGCATCGTTAAGAAGATGTTTCAACACAGGATTCCTCCGGTGCCTCGGGGCCCAATTTAAAGAATGTATATAATAACCAGTGTTGAGGAAGTTACTTTGAAAAAGTGATTAATTTATAGTTACTAGTTACTTCTTCAAAAAAGTAACTGAGTTACAGGATTCTAAAAGTAATTAATTACTGGAAAAGTAACTATTGCGTTACTTTTTAAAAAATAATGTAACCCTCTGGGGTCCAGGGTATAATTGGCCATTTTTCACTACTTTTGATTTTACCTCTACATTTCACTGTTAAAAACTATTTACTTTGCCTTGTTTGGTATCATCCGTTTCAGCACAACCTCGCGTGTCTGAATTTACAGTTATGTTTTCATTTTGACATACTGTATTAACAAAATTGTTCTAAAATCAAGTAGAAAAGTTTTTTTACTGTAACAACCACAAACACATTTAATGAATCATATTTCATAACTTTAAATGCAAATATAAATTGCCAAATAATATGCACAAGTTTTGCAAACAAAGTTATTTGCAGCCACCTTTTACCCTTTTTAAGTAACCATTTCAAACTATTTACAGAACAACCAGCTGTTCTGCATTCAATAAGATGCCACACAAATTATTTGTGCCACTCCAAAAAAATAATTTCTGTCCACTATAAAGGAGAACATCACAGCCTGATACCTGCAGGTCGATCACTGCAGCAGGTGTATCACTCCTTTTTCTACCTGGAGACAGCAGTCGCCTCATTGTTCTGACACACAACACAAAACTATCCACAACATAAGCAGAGAGTGCTTGCTAGCACTGTCCTTAGACAGTAAACGTGACAAAAGTATTCAGGAAAAACACGCATATATTGTTTATCATGACTCTGGTTTTACGTCGCCTATCAACACAATTTAAAAACTGGTATATATCACCTTGTTGCTTTGCCATCTTGAAGTGGTCATGTGATTGGCTTACCACAACTACTTTATTCTTCCTCAGTCAAACAGCAGCACTCATGTGATTGTTTTGCCCCTGTGCTCGAAAGTGATCGTCGGGCAGAAAGTGATTGCCGCACGCGGGAGCAGCTGCTTAAAGCTGTAGCGCCCAGATTACTTACAGCTACTTCGGTGCAACTGATATGAACACAGCTTCAACCGTCTGTTTGTTGAAAAATAGTAACGCGACCACACAGCATTTTCTTGTTAGTAACGGTAACGGCGTTGTAACAATTGGAATAGTAATTAGTTAGATTAGTCGTTACTGAAAAAAGTAACGCCATTTGTAACGCTGTTATTCCCATCACTGATAATAACAATATGAAAAATTAAAGTGCTGCTTTCAGAGCAACTCTTATTTTTACACTGCTCAGTGGAAGCTCTGACCACTTGCCTTCTTGTTTTTAAATTCACCATAGACTTCAAACTTGCAGATGAAACCTCTCCTTTCTTGTCAAGGATTACCGCTGGTTGGAGTTGGGTTTCTAGCTATGATCCGAGACCAAAAAGCAGAGTTTAGTGAAGAGTTTTATAGTGCCAAGCCCGAAGCCAGCTCATCAGGTGAGGAGTGTTGTGTTTTTTTAAGCAGTCACTGTGTTGTACATTGTGTATTTATCCATCTGACTGTCAACTTGCAGTTAGAACCTTAGAATATTTGCACACCCCATAGGAGCTCCACCACTTATGGGGGTTATGCAAGTCTGTGGGTCATTCTCAGAGATGGGCAGTAATGTAATCCAATTACTTTTTTCAAGTAACAAGTAAAGTACGAGATTACTATTGCAAAAAAGGTAATTAGATTACTGTTACTTTCCCAGCACTCTGCGTTACTGCGTTACTAAAACCGTGATTTTTTTTTTTGATGATGTCTCATGACAGTGACGTAAGCAAGTGCAACGTTGGTGACAACAGCTGTGTGCAGATCAACAATGGATAATATATCGAGTGCGGGAGAGAGTATGAGCGTGCAGCGTTTAAAGCGTGGAAGTACTGACCTTATTTTAAGTTTGATTCCATAAAAAGTGACAAGCATCCGTTGTGCTTTGGAAGAAAACTTCTTTTTACAGCGAAAAAACCCCCTAAACTTCCAAGCAAGCGCCGAGTGCGCTACGACGTAATGGGAAACTCAGAGAAACTCACGGATTCTTCACCTGCACCAGGGTAAACCTCCGCCTACCCTACTCCTGCTTTACAGGTGAAAATAGAGCAAAAGGACCGCTAGTCTTTGACTTTATTTATTTTCTGCTGTGTTTTACTTGCATCTATTTGAAAGAGTGAGTGTAAACACACACAAAAAAAAATATTTAATGTGCTGGAATGTGCAGAAAATAGGTTTAAATATTAAACAAATTTCTTCCGGTCAGAGAATGTTGCATATAATTAAATTTTTGCTTGATGCATAAAGTTAAAAGATTAAAACTAATAAAACAAGTTTTAAAAAGAGACTTTTCCATTTGATTACATTTTGTATGATGGATTATGTAGAAAAAGTAGAATTGGGCTGAAAGATCTATCGCTTTATCACCTATTCAGGTTGTAAATCGTGTTTTTAAAAAGTAACTAAGTAATTAATTACTTTTGAAAATAAGTAATCAGTAAAGTAATGGGATTACTTTTTTGGGGAAGTAATCAGTAATTAGTTACTGATTACTTTTTTCAAGTAAATTGACCAACACTGGACATGACCGCTGCAGCACACCTGCACCAGGACAAACCTCCGCCTCCGCCTGTCCCACTCCTGCTAAACAGATGAAAATAGAGCAACAGGACCACTGAGTCTTTGATTTTATTTATTTTCTGCTGTGTTTTACGTGCATCTATTTGAAAGAGTGAGTGTAAAGACAAAAAACTGTTTTATGTGCTGGAATATGCAGAAAATAGGTTTAAATGTTAAACAAATTTCTTCCAGTCAGAGAATGTTGCATATAATTTAATTTTTGCTTGATGCATAAAGTTAAAAGGTTAAAACTAATAAAACAAGTTTTAAAAAGAGACTTTTCCATTGGATTACATTTTATATGATGGATTATGCAGAAAAGGTAGAATTGGGCTGAAAGATCTATTGCTTTATTACCTATTCAGGTTGTAAATAATGTTTTTAAAAAGTAACTAAGTAACTAATTACTACTGAAAATAAGTAATCAGTAAAGTAACAGGATTACTTTTGGGGGAAGTAATCAGTAATTAGTTACTGATTACTTTTTTCAAGTAACTTGACCAACACTGCCCATTCTTGAAAGCGCAGCTGGAAGAGATCCAGCGCTGACCAGTGAGAGAATCTTGAAGGTGGAATTTAAGGTGGATGTGGTTCGGTTTTTTGTTAATAGGCAGAGTTTTGAAACTTTATGATTGCACCTCTTCCCAGTGAGAAATGGCAAAGGGTTGAAAGTTGTTTTTTTCAACATGGGGTATTCAGTAGAAATACACCACTAACATTTCATCCCAGTAGCTTTCTCATTCATAAAAACATTTTTGTTTTTATGATATAAAGACAATCTATCTTTGTGATGGATAGTAGCGCTTACATTAAATCAGACTTGGAATCACACCACCAAAATAAATGTGATGAATGCTGATGTGTGCTTTTAATGACCAAGCACAAAACTGTGCAGTGACAGAAAGCAGAGGAGCAGGAAACTGAATATGCTCCGTGAAACACACTGGAAAGCTTTTAGCGACGGAGGTGGGGAAAGGGAGGTCAGTATGGATTTGCAGCTGAACAAGATATAGAAGGTTATATGGTGTATGATCATATCAGAAAACACAGTTATGTATGCACCCCACTTTACACCGTGTCACACACACAAACCAGAAAACACTGGGACGCACCACCGAGTGATTTGTTTCTGTTGTTGGTGCAGTGGACTGAAGCTATGGAGGTAGTAACTGTTTGATAGTAGGCTTTATGGAGACACTATATAATGCCTGTGACAGTTTATTCAGTGCATGTCAGGATGAGGGGATTTGTGACACTACAATGGTTGGAACACTCCTGCAGCCTTATGCACTTATGCACCCTCCATTCACAGCTCCGGTGGGAAAAATGAGGGAAGGATATGTGAATCTGTTTGCATGTTAAATGCTGTAGAACCGTGCGCTGTGCGACGCTGAAACAAGGCTGTATTTCTAAAATAAAACAAGCACTAAAGTCAGATGCTATGGAAAATGACAGAAATATCTCTTATTTCATTTAAGTTTCTGATTTGAATGGAACATAATATCCATCCCTCTGACACACTCGAGTAGACACAAATGTCTGAAACAGTTTAAAGAGAGATTTTTTTCCTCTGCTTTTCAGCTCCGGTGGCAGGCGATTGCAAACCAGACAAGATCGTTAGACGGTACATTTTCTTTAGAGGAAAAAAAACATCTCCCTTTTTTTTTTTTCTTTTTTTTTTTGCACTAACTTTTTGTCCAGCTAGTTATTCCCAAAGGTCCATTAGCCGAGTTCTCATTGGTTCTACTCTTGGCTGGATGCTATTAGCCCTGTGATTGGGTATTGAATTAGCCTGCTGATTTTGTATTGAAGGAGTGAAGACTGATGAGAGGATTTGGCTAAGCTTTCTTCTCTAAACCTCATTACTCACACTCAAAGAGAGCAGAACTGGAAGACACACACAGAGACACACACACCACTCACAAAGACATGTACACACAGAGGTTTCTTTCCTACTTAAATTCACGCTTTTCTATCGAAGCTTTAACAGTTTAAACCACGGCCCGCTCTCTGTTGCCTCCAGGTAGAGGAGGATTTCTTTTTTTCAAAAATACACCTGCATTGCTTTCTAAACTCACCTTTCACATCTGCTGTAGATAAAACAGAGTCAAAACCACCAAACTAATGTGTCGTGCATGTATGAGCAAGTGCTGCAGAGGCTCGAGACACTGGGAGACAACCTGTCTGCACTGAAAAGAAAGCCTTCAACGGCCCAAGAGAGTGCTGCATGCAATTGGAGGCTGCTAAGGAGAGCGATGTGTGAAAGACTTTGTGCTGATTTATGCTGTGTTTCATCCCACAATAAAGATTATGGATGATGATATTGATTTAGCCGGGGCTATGGCCATGACTGGACTCGGGCTCTCAGGTTGGAAAGAAGAGAGAATTTAGCTCATTAACATTCTCAGACATAGTGAGGAAGCCTTCTGTCGGTGATTGTGTGCAGATGAATGTCTGTGTCTGTGTGTGTGCACGAGACTTAGATCATCCTCTGTATTAGCGGCACGACTCTTCCCTCCTTTAGTGTTTGTGAAAGTGATGAACCCCATCCTGTCCTCCTCTTTCCTGAGCCCGAGAGTGAGCAGCAGGCGTTCCCAGCAGCACGGCGCAGCAAACCAGGAGGGAGGGATGAAGTTATTGACTCCACTTTGATTTAACCTCTCCTGCCTGATCCTCAGAAGCTCGCAGACACATGCAGATTTGGGAATTCTCAGAATACCAGCCGCCTTCTAAGAGATGAGCATGTTAAAGATGCCATTCAGAATATACTACTGGCTTCAGATCCTTTTTATTTTGATGAAAGTGGCTATACCACAGTGTAGAAATCAAGACACTGCTTTGAAAAATTTACAAGTATACACGTTTGTAGCTAATAATCAAAGGTGGCAATGCTTTATTGTGCAAATTCTTTTAATTTATAACATTTTACTTTGTTGACAAATGCATAAATAAATGTTTATATTTACTGACAATTACATTATGTTTACTTAGTCATTCAGAAAGTGTTTAGGATGTCACCATTTCAGAAGTTATATTATTTATAGCGATGGGGAAGTCACCTCAAATATAGACTCAGTTACCTGTTTTATTGCTTTGCAGTGAAACAAAAATCCTTGAAATATCTGTTTCATTACTTTTGTTAAGTTGATGTTTAACAACTCCAAAGCCTCCGTTGTTATGTTGTAAAAATAGAAAACACTATATTACAGTACATCCAGGTCAGGGTAGCGACAAGCAGGGGTTAAAATGGGCCAGAATGGGCACCTCCAGTTAATGAGCAATTAAATAAGGAACACGCTCCATTCTCTCTCTTTTTAAGCAATTATTTTTCCCATGCTGCACTGCTACAGCTGATCTCATCTGCCAAATCCCATTTTAAACCCCTGGAAATAGGCTAATACAGACTGGTTTCAAGTTGAAGGAAAACCAACACAAAGTGGACACTGTCAAACAGCCAGTGCAGCAAGTCTGTACTGCAGGGATGAAAACCTTCCAGAAGGCATTCGCTCATTTGCTGTGGTAGTAGAAAAGCCATAAAGTTTTTTTTGTTGAAAAACGTGCTGGGGGACTAGAGAAGCAGAAAGTAACTGAAGCAAGTGCTCTTGAGTAAATTAGCTTGTACAAGTCTGGTGTAAATGTGTTTCGTAACTTGCACATATATACTATACACTATGCTTGTAAGTATGTATGTTTCTCTGCACGTGTTGGCTCGGCTAAATGCTTCTGCACAGTGCTTAAATATCCGCAATTTGAGACCATTTCAGACTGAAACAACAGCTAATAATTAGGAGTAATATCACTGAGTGCTGCTATGCTGAACACTGTTAGAGTTGTTGAACAGGACAATGGCGCCAAAGTGCACTTCTCTTTAATTAATTACCCGCTTTTGTTTCTGGAGGCAATACACAAACACACACACATGCACACACATGCACAGACACTCAGAAAGAGGCAAGAGTTTGGTTTTTAGAGGAAAAAGGAGGAAACGAGGGAGAGAGGAAGAGGGTAATATCAGCAGGCTATCTATCCTCTCTTCCACTGTGCATCCCAATCCTCTTTGGAAATAACAAATGCATAAAGGAGCCACAACACAAATATATCTGCCTGGCTCAGATAGATAGTGCTATGCTAGAGTTTAATACCCTTATGTAAACCAGTAACAATCAAGCCCTAACACACACCCCCACATCACCACTAAGGGGACAATAAGGAACACGCTCCATTCTCTCTCTCCAGATATGAACAGTGAGGAGTGATTGTGTGTGTGTGTGTTTGTGTGTAAGAAAGAGAGAGAGAGCGAGAGACCAAGCTGGGTTTTTTTTTCCTTCAGCAGATAGTGAACAATGCCGTAGCCCAGATTGGTTGGCTCCCCGATGCTTCTTGTGGTGGTTGTTGTTTCAGAAGCAGAGTGATATACGCCCTGACCTCAGAGACCACAGCACGTCTGAAACTCTATTTCATTCATCCCTCACCATCCACTCTTTTGATATCTCACTTTATCCCTCTGTGCCAATTTGTTTTTATACTTTGCCTCCTCTCTCATCCTCCTGCTTCTCCCTCTCTCTTTTTTTCTCTTCCTCGCTAAAACTGACAATTCAGTAGACAAAGAGAGGAGTGACGCTAAAACCGAGGAGCCCATTTGTCTAAAAATGTTGCACTGACAAGCAATCTAAACCAAGGAAAATACTTGAGGACTTACACATTTATCAAATTAATTTGTGTAAAATATACTGCACCTATGGCAGGTTTACTTACTTTGGGATGCTCGTGGAGGGGGAAAAAAAGTGATCTGACAACTGTAATATATCTTGACTTCCTAAATAAAATATGAGACAATTTTGCATCATTTCCTGACAACTCACATGCACATTTTGACCAAGAGGGAGAAAAACAACACAGTGTCTCTAGAGGTGGATCAATATGATTAGTATGCCACGCATGTATGTGTGAGTCTAAGTGTGTGAGTGGGGGGTGGTATAGACAGGACTTACAATAGCAAAGGTTAATATCATATATCAACTGCCATCTGCATACAGCTCCGAGGGAGAAAAACACTCTTTGTCTCTCTGCTTGTAGGGTTGATCACTCTAGGATTATATGCCGGTTGACATTTCACACTTGAAAAATTTGGACAGTTTCTTGCAGGGCTGTGGAGAGGGCAGCCATCGCAGTTCTGCAGTTTAATGCCACGTATTGTCCAAGAAAAAGTCATTGTTAACTCATTTGTTAACACTGTTCCTAACAACAATTTTTGGCAGACTAAGAGCTAAAGGAAACTACTTTTCTTGTATTGCATTATCAAAACTTTGCAGAGGCTTTCTAATGCTTGCAGCCTCTGCATACAATCAAAGCATTTTCTACAGTTTCTGTCAAACAATAACAAGTTGCAGTGCGCAACTGGCCGTGGTCTCAAAGATGTAAAGAATCTCTCTTTTCACTGCAAGCTCAGCGAGACATGAGCAACATCTGTAAGCCAAGCACACGCCGAAAGTGAAACCTAATGCAGATGCAGACAGACAGAGAAGTCTGGATCGCATATATGTGTGTGCGCGCATTGCCGTTAATGTGTCTGCATGTGTGAAAGCATGCCTTGAAGTTTTCCCTGATCGTCAGCCTTAATGCTGCACTCCCTTGCCATATAGGACCCTGCTAGGAAACCATCAAATATTTATACAACATTATCCACGATCCTATAGGCTGTAAGTACGGCAAACACTCTGCTGACTTTCTGTAGCATTACATATGTTCGGTATTCAAGCTCCGGCCTTGGTTTGGAGCCGTTACAGATTCACTTTGGCTTTCATCCACCACCAGGTTTTCTTCGGGGACCCTTGGCTGGTTATGCTGAGGACCCACTGGGTAAATTACACAGTGACAGTCACAAATACAGTTTATAGCTCTCACTGCTGGATTTGTGACAGCTTTTTTTTTTTCTTTTTTGATCTAGTGATTCAAAAACAGGATGGCTGAGAAATAAAGAGGGACAAAGCGAGAGCGTATTAATTCTACATCCCAGACGCTGAATGGCTGCTGCTATTCTGAAGGTTGTTTTATGGAGCAGAAACAGCCACATCTTTGTGTTGTTTTCTCCCTGATTGATTGCAGTGGCCCGAGGCTCCTCGGAGCACGCTGGATTTTGTCTGAGTATTTACTAGAATGTTGGGAGGATAAAAATCACAACCCTAGACATCACACTAGAGAGGCAGAGTGGCAAATACAAACAAACAGAGAGGCAGAGGAAGCCCACACAGACAGATAAAGGGGAGCGCAGGAGAAAAGATGCAACATACGGCGCACTTGCAGCACGTGTCGCTACAAGCATCCTGCTTCTGTTCTGTGATTAAAGAAATTTAGAGCACTTTTCTTTAAACCATTAGTTCGAAAAGCTATTAAATATATCCGTCTTCAAATAATATATGAATCATGCTTTCCTGAAATTGAACCATTTGCAAATAAATTAGATTTAAAGGCCTCGTTGTTCACAGCAAGTATCTATAGCTGGAGAATTACAACCTATGACTTTATCAGGTGGTGGAGCATTTTGATCCGTGGCCCCGCCAGAAGCATCAGTGGGCCAGTTGCTGTGCTGTAAGTTACCCCGTTGTGTTATTAGTGCGTTTGCGAAATAGTGAATTCGTAGAACTCCAGAGGTCAAAAGGTGATGCCGAATGCCAGCCACAACAGCAATGAGGGGGGCCGTCTGATTTCAGTCAACGATCTGTGCTGATTGTTGAGTCTAAATGAAAGGACAGTTATTTCAGCAACACAAAAGAACCATAAATGTCAGCAGAAGCATAAAAGAAACCTTATATTTGTGACTAACAAACCACAGCTTACCTTTCATCATCTTCTTTGATCTTTTTCCCATTTACCAGGTCAACAGTGTTTGTTATCTTCAAGTTCTTCTATGCAGATAAAGAAAAATGCTGTGACAGTCACAGTGCTTTCAAATAGGTGCATCTAGAAGACACTGGGAGAATATATGTGACAAACATGCATTATAAAATATAAATAGAAGATGGAAAAGATGTTTATTTTAACCAGGACAACTGTACTTACTTTCAAATATAAGAAATGTAGGATTATTCCATCCATATTCACTCAGATTGACTCATCATTGACACTCATTATAAACATCTTCTGGAAATTTCATGTTTTATGTTTCGTGACAATAACAGACATGCAAAATTCTCCACGACAGCTCAGGCTGATACGCCAACACTTATTCTACATCCAGTTGGTTTCTGTGTGCATATACAGTAGGTGATGAAAGAGGGAGGTGGCCTGTTGGAGCTAAACTGGCACTCAGTGTGCAGGCTGTGATATGCTGTGGACAGGACAGCCCTTGGCTCTGTCTGTCAGCGGGTGAAGCCCCTGTGTGCAGCAGGGTGGATGAAGCTCTTTAGGGTTCCCCGCTGTTGGAGGCCTGTCATGATGACAGAGACAGGCTGACACAGAGGGGCAGAGAGAGGCTGCAGCCCTCCAGTTTTCTCTTTTTATACCCATCCATTCATGTTTCTCTGGTCTTCTCATTCAGCGTCTAACAGTCTCTCGCCTTCCCCGCTTTGTCTCGGAAGCTGCGATGGAAACAAGCTGTGGGTGTTGTGAAATTAGTAATGTTTGTTTTTCATTACTTCTTGCTCTAACTGATGTGGTTATACTAAAAAACTTATTTCATGCCGTCTCCGTACGTATCGTACTCATCCTACGCTTAATTCAAATCAAAGTGATCTGTAACTAGTTCTGTTTCATTTTTTTGTTCCACGTTATGAAACGTTTTGTGAAACTAAGTGTTGCACTTTTATAAAAGACAGAAAAAAAAATTCTGAAAATCTTAGAAAAGTGCACAAAGAAACTGCGCGTAAAGTGTGTCAGCCCCAGATGCTATACTGGCGTCAGCATTAAATGCATGTGCGTGAGTTTGTGTGTGTTTCCATTGTATGTCAAGCAGTGTGATTTACTGTGGGAGGGGAGCTGATTGCGTAATCTTACAAACATCAAAATGGTGCTGCTCAGATGAGGATCTGCCCACACTGCAGATTACTGCTCAGATTAACACAGGATGAACACTGGGAGGGTGTCAGAGGAAACAACCCCAATTTCTACATCTCAGTGTTTCCTCAGTGTCTCAATATGTGTCATTGAAAATTTATTCTGAAATGTGTCAATATGTTTTGTGCGCTACTATAGCTGTTTGTGTGTGTGTGTGTATGTGCACGTGTGTGTTTGTATCGCTGCTCCTGTCTGTCTGTGGTGTGAGGGAACACACACACACACACGCTCACACACCACCTCCTATAGCCTGAGGGGTCTAGCAGCTTATTATGAGTCCTTAGTGGGAGAGTGAAGAGAGAACAAGAGGCCGACTACACTTAAGTGGCAGCACAGAGCACAGACAGGGAGATTTACTTCTCTTATTCCAGCACACAAAGATTTAAAGGAGCTCAGTATGTGATTAAGAGAAACTACTTCTATAATACTATAATGCTTGAATGTCTGCTGGCGAATGTAATGATTAAGAGTGTGTGTGTGTGTGTGTGTGTGTGTGGTAACATTTCCTCCAAGAGGCTGAATATTAGTGGGAATCTGCAAACAGCTGCATTTGTGGCTGCTGTGATTGTTTCCATTTGATGAATGCCAAATTTCTCTCTGCTCGTGTCTTTTTTCCGGTCTGGCCCCTGTCTGCTGTCTTTTCTCCCCATCCCCATTCTGTCAGCAGCCACGCTGAGAGTGTGTGTATATGTCTTTGTGTGTGTGTGTGTGTGTGTGTGTGTGTGTCCATTCCCACTCTGTCAGGTTTATTTCTGTTATGTTTCTTAATTAGCTAATAAAGGTCATGGCATCTCTCAGTCGGGGGGGCCGGCGCATGCAAATGAGCCAGAAGGTCAGATGGATTAGTGACCGCCTCACACCGGCCAAATATAGACACAACCGTGCTGCCATACAAATACCTGCAGCTATTAAAGCATCGTGCCTGTACCAACACGGTCCCAGACACACATACTGATAGAAATCTGACTGGTTTACTCAACTGTGTTTAGAAGTAGACAGCGTTAGTGCGGATGTAGTCTTGGCAACTGTAAGTGTTTGGGGGTTTATTTTGTTTGTTTTTTCCCAGGTCACTGTGTTTCACCAGAAAAACAGTGATCCTTAAACAAACTATTTAGATATTTATTTAGCAATGACACCATGTGGCAGTGCAGCTTGAAACAGGCATCAAGAAGTGCAAGAAGTCTTCTGCAAATTTTGTTTGTAATACTGAACATTTCTAACATTACATGTCACAATCAGCATTCCTTACTATGTCACATTAATGCTAAATGTGCATTGTATCATAGGAATTCTTATAGTCGCGGTTTATAACGTTTGCGTAAAACTGGATCTTTGCTGCTTCTATTTGCCCAGCAGTCAGGTGGTTCTTTAACCGTGTGTGTGTGTGTGTGTGTGTGTGTGTGTGTTATCATTTCATCCTGATGCACAAGATAAGCACGTGCTTACTGCTTTTACTTGAAAGCGCCTCTCTCGCGCTCTCTCTCTCCTTAACAGTGGAGTGCTCTCGTGATGCACTTGTCTTCATAACATGTGGTGCATGAATGCTTGCGTAGATAAGATAAGAGAGGAGGTGCAGATGCTGACACAGTCGGCGCTGTAGTGTTGCAGTGGATCTGTTACACCTCTAGGTCTATCACCTTTCGCAGCAGAGCTCGTCTCAGTGTCCTTTAGCCCTAAATCACCGGGCTGTCTCAATGTGTGAAAGCTCTCTCTCTCTCTCTCTGTCCCCCCTCAGGTCTGTAACTCATCCTGTCTGTCTCGTCGCTCTCTTCCTCCCTCTCGCTCTGCCTTTCCCATAAGTCACTGGGTTTCTCTTCATTTCTAACCTGCTCGCTCACTGCTCCCTCATAGCCATTCATAGTTATATCTTTGTACCACTTGGCTCCTCTTTCTCTTTTCTTTGCTCTCGCTCGTCTCGACGAAATTTTCATATCCGCTGAAGATCTGAGTCACAGAAAAGACTCTTGTTGTGCACTTCCTCCAAATCCCGCCATTCATCTCTTTCTCTCCTGTGGGAGGTTGTCTGGCTGCCTGCCTGACTTACAGCAAGCTGAGTGATGGACATGAGCCGAGACCCAGTGCATTACGCTCCTCTGCAGCAAAGCACAACAGAGACCAGACACTACTGTATAATACTGTGCTGAATACAGAACGACGCACACAGGAGGATGATAGACAAAAACTGAACTCAAGTAGTGAAGGAGTGATAAACAACTCGTCACTCCGAGGGGAAGAAGGGTGGTGGGATCTTAGGTCTTTGAGCTCATTATGTTAATGAGCCAAGATAAACGCAGCGCGAGAAGAAACTCTAATAACAGAGATGAGTATTAATGCCAAACTTTCACACGCATGATGAAAACAGATGTGAGAAAGAACACCTACTATCTTGAGTTGCAGGCTGTTTGGCCTGCAGCATTAAAAGTGCAGCTAAGAGAGTCAAACTGTCAGCATCATATCTTGTGCTGAGCAGACCTTTGTAGGAGATGATAGAGAGAATGGGACTTTCTTTGTTTATATCCTTTCCTCCTTCACCACCTCCTCCTCCTCCTTTTCTTTCCCTCGGTGTTTATCCCAAATCCAGCTGTTGTTTCCAACACATCCTCCGAGCCTTAGCTGCCCTAAAGTTAAGAAACAAAACACATTCATTCTGCAACACCTCCTGCAACATACACATATCCAGTATAAAGAATGCACTGCTCCAGGACTGCATTTTACAGACGCTCCATCGAACCCTTCTCACTCTTTAAAAGTCCAGCATTTTTTTGACGCTCTCCGCGATATTAGATCCCCCCTGAATATTTTAACGACCCTTGCTTCCCGTTTGTCATTTCGCTCCCTTTTTATCTTTGAATATGCCAGTTATTTCACACCCGTGACCCCTACTTCCTTAAACCAGAAGTCATTCTTTCCCCAAAGCCCTCTCTGACTTTGTCTCTCTTCTCTTTTCCTTCTCATGATTTTCAAAATTCAAGCATGTCTCCCCGTCTTCTAAACGTGTCTGTACACCCTCGGGGCGCGTAAGATTTAAAGCCATTTTCAGAGGAGTTGAAAAAGGTCCGATCCATAATCACCAAAAGTACCTCTGCCTTCTGCAGAATTACAATAGCAAGCATTTAAATGACCGACGTCCATATCTGTATCTCCCGTATATCACTGCCGGTCATGACTCATATACTGCGGGCCGAGCCGAACCACACGCTTGGTTTTAGTTTCACGTTAATATCCTTCAGATTAAGTGGTGGGGTGGCCACTCCATCGCTGCGCAGCATGTTCTCTTCTTGTTTTCCATGCAGACACAATGGAATATAATTAGTCGATAGCTGCTTTGCACTCAGGCCTCTGCATGTTGCTAATAAATGCTAACAACAGAGAGTGAAGCCATATGTCATTTGCTGCATTAGCCACTGTACAGTTTTGTCAGGGAGACTGCTTGCAAGTACATTACATACATTAGCAACATTTCCAGTCTCTATCAGTCCTCTGATTACAATAAATGCTCCCTCGCATTGTAACGATGGGCTTCACAATAATGGGCCATAAATTAATACAGTGCTCAGCAGTAAATACTATTATGCTGTTAGTGTTTACAGCATACCCATGTATATGTAACTGAATCGGTGGATAATCACTATTCACAGAGGCAGTCCTTCCAACACAGCAGACACTTACTGTCCATTTGCTGGGACAGTGCCCCTAAATGTCACTGATTTCAACAAGGGACTGATAAGTGCATCACAAGCTGAGCCTTACGACTGTTACGATACACCAGCAGTACACCGGATCTCTTTTTTTTTTAATCTTACAGAACAGGGGGCAGCTGTGAAAAGCTTGTTAAGGTATAATTCACTGCTCTGTCTGTGTCATTTGGGCCTTGTATTATCACTGAGATCATTCCCACACGCACAGGAGCGCGGAAGCCCTGTGAGTGAATGGCAAGCAAGCATGTATGTGTGTTGGGGGTGCTTCCATATGAAATGTACACGAGGGTGAATCTCAGTGGTGTTAATGGCTTTTTAAATGTCAGGGAAAGTCAGGGAATGATAAAAGAGAGATCTGTTATCCATGTCCTCATGATCACCACGGAGCACGCCGCTGTTCTCACCTCGCTGAGGAGCCTTCAGCTTGTGTATGTGTGTGTGTGTGTGTGCAGGAGTAGTCCAACTTCAATCCCTGCTGATGCCAGCATGATTTATGCACCAATCAGATTAGCTCTGAGAGAGAGGGCGAGACAGTGCGAGAAAGGGAGTGGGACATTAGATATTCGGCGACTTTCTGGTTTATAGTGATTTTCGTTGGGTATTTGGCCGAATACAGACTTTGAACAGCTAAAAATCAATTCATTAATACATTTTTATTCTTCTGCTCGCATTGCTGTGCATTCATCACTGTGTTAATTTTTTGCTCAATACAGATGGATACAGTAAAGACGAGGTATTGTGCCTGGAGGAAAGTATTTATGCTTTTGTGCTGAGTAAAGACCCAGCTGAATTGGGGGGGAAATTAAATCAGTAGGTTTATTGTTCATAAAATATATCTATATCCAGATGTAAAATTAAATGACTTAGAAGAAGCTACATTCAGCTGATCCCTTATTCGTAAGAGGTAGCTCCACATGTGTGATTTGCCGATCTTTTTATGCAGGAAGGCCAGCCTGATTCAACTTGGAATCAAACCGGAGAACTTTTGCTTAATAATATATTAAAGGGTCCATAACAGATAATTGTTTCATAACTTTTTAAGTGCTCTAGGTTTATGGTGGACATCCAGGTGAAAGAAGCTCAAAAAGATTTAACAGAAATGGTAATAATGAGTGCAAAATAATATACACGGGAAAAAGTAAGTGTAAATAAAGGAGTCTAAATGATGGTCAAAGTTAAAATACAATTTTTAAAAGCTAAAATAAATTTTCTTGGTTTGTTTTATTGGATAGTGTTTCACTTTTAACTTTGTGAAACAAAACATATTTTTACAGTGTTGCAAACTGATAAATAAATGATAAATTCATCATTCAGGCATAAAAGAAACACATGAAACTTCAGTTTGGAATTTTAAAATTTTAGTTGTAGGTCTTTTCAGTTTTAAGTACACAAATAAACACATAAAACACAAATAAAGGTAGAAAGTAGTGCAGTAGCCTTCTGCTGTCGATGCAACAGATTTAATGCATCATTAGGGCCACCATTGTTTCCTTTCTCCCCTCGCTCTGGCTCTTTCATGGAGACAAAATCAGTTTTCGCTCAGTATCTCGAATCCTCATTAAAATCAACACAAACTATGCTCTCTAAAATTAAATCTTTGTATACGTGTGTGTGTGTGTGTGTGTGTGTGCGGTTTGCACAGCACCCTGGCCTGCTCTAACAGAGGGTTGAGTGATGTCACAGCAGACTGCATTTTAATAGAGAGGGAAGCAATTAGAGAGGGGACAGGCCGAGAGGTGGAGAGATGGAGAGGCTGTCTGTGTGACACGCAGTGCGCTCAGTTCACACACACAACACACACACTCATTACTAAGGATGAGTTAATTAATTGCACAGTGATTCACGGTACTTGTAATTAATCTCGTAGATATGTGAGTGTGTTTTTGAGAGGTGACTCTTCTCCCTTCCATTTATAATTTACACACACACACACACACACACACACACACACACACACACACACACACACACACACACACACACACAGAGGTATAGACAAGTCTTCCTTAAGGCTACAACACAAAAATTCTATTATCTGCTTATTAGAGTTGTTGTTATTATTGATTATATTGTTCTTAAATATATTTATGGCCAATAAAACCTATTCAATCAGTGAGCAGACATATTTTGATACTTGACACAGGGTTTGGTATGATTTGTTACTTTTCTAATTGTTTAGTAACTTAAAACCTATGCACTTTCTTTTTCTAGTGTTTTCAAAATAGTATATACCTCTCACTGTGTAATAAATGCTGAAAAAAAAACATAATAAGACATTTTATTTGTAATTAAAGGAGTTGGATATGTCTGAATAGAAGGTTTCCAGAAATGCTGTCTTTGTTTTTTTGGTTAAAATACTTTTCAATCACGTATCTGATATTGCTGTGCTGCTGCTTTCACACAAAGTATCTTTGCAGTTTGTATATCAAGTTGTTGTGATGCAAAGCTTTAGGATTTAGAGGGAAAATACTTTACAATACCCCACGAGGCAGTATAAGGATGAACATGAATAGTTCAAACACGAGGTTGCAGTTGTTTTGAAACCTAAAGTAAGTCAAAAGTTGAACTGTTGTGTTGAGTTTTCCGTTATAGATTGTCGTGATAACACCAATAAGGTGATATCACATCGTGCAGTGATTGAAAGAGAGAAAAGCATCATGTTATCATTTATTTACCTTGTAGCGCTCACCTTCATCGTGTCCCTGCTGAAATAGCCCTCACACTCTTAGCCCTCACAGTCCTGTCCCTCTCTCTTTTTTCATTTCTTGGGAGGAGATTATACAGTTAAAAAATTAACTGTATTAATCTTGCTCTCGTCTCTACCCATGATCCTTTGCATTCATCAGCAGGAGTGGGAGTGGTGGAGCAATCGCATTTGGAAATTAAACAAATAAAAAAAGTTGAAGATAGCTGAGTGAGTGATGAAGCCAGCCAATTGCTAGCAGCATAAATCTCCCCCTGTCACCACCCCACCTCTGCCTACACACATTTGGATATTGTTATGATTTTACCGTGTTTGCATATATGAGCCTAATTTATTAGAATCAAACACCATCAAGATTATTTACAAGCAACTGCTGGTCTGCTGCCAATAAGCCCATTAAGTGCATTGTTGGAGAGTGGTTATATGATCAAATACACAATAGTAATTGTGAGTGGAGAGAGGCCAGAGTGATTCTCAATGAGGTGATTATCTGCGTGCAGGTTATTGTGCTATTTCAGCATGACATGTAAATCTGCATCGTTCCATCAATCACAGAGCCGGCTGTCAGCAGAGTGATGTGTGAAAATGACAATGACAACCCCAAAGGATGAAGAAGGAAAAATCTGAATGACTAGTGCTCAAAAACGAATTCATTTTTATGTTTCAAAGAAAGATAAGAGTTTTCTATACTGGATACAAACTGGGTTCCAGTGTCTTTGTCCTTCTGTTGGCCATTTATTAGTACATCACAATGTAACTTGTAAAAATGCATGCAAAAAAAAAAACACGCTACAAAATACAGAAACACACCGACCAGCTGTGATGGCAATGCTTCAAGGGGGCAACAAACAAATGATATAACAATAGCTGAGACATGCTTGTTACTATGGCTGTTTTGGTGGTGTTGAGGTTATGTACATATTTGTTTTTCTTAGCTTTAATGGCATGATTCATATATTGGTTTAGTTTAAGTAGTTTTTTTATAGGGACAAGTCTGTTACATGAACCAGGCAGTATACCACAGCCTAAAGCAGTTTGCACTGCCCGATTGTCTCGGTTGTCTTTAAGAGCCATTTAAAGATATGATATTTTTAAATGACCCCTGTGCTTATTTAATAGGTAACTAGTAAACAAATCAAGTAAATTATGCGGTTCCTAAGAGTAGCTAAAAAAGTAAAAGCCTGTTCCACAGTTAAATATGCAATAGTAAACGAGCTAATAATAATAATAATAAACCATTCCTAACAGCAATGAATAATACAAAAAAAAAATCAGTAACTTCCAAAAGTTGTATAGACTAATTATTAGTTTTAAAGTTTGTTGATTACAGTATGATGTTCATTTTGCAAATTATGGTCATACGTTGAGTAAAACACATTATATGAAGTGGGGTATGCTTTAGGGTGGGGGTCCTCTAAGATTGACCACATGAGGAAAAAAAATATAAGCTCGGCTGTTCACAAATCAATGAGTGACATCACAGTGACTGTGACCATCTTTTATATACAGACTGTCACACTTTTTGTCTTTTGGTATTTTGGTGCTTTTGGTATTTTTGATGTGTTGTTGAGCTCAGCTTTCAGGGTTCTCATGCCCACCACTATAGTGCATTACATGTATTTAGCTACAAGGAGATATGAAGGTATTATTGGTGGAAGTCTGTAATATTGTTTTATTAGTCCTTGGATCACATAGTTTCTCGGCATGTGTGAGAAATGTTACCATTTAGAAGACTGCTAAAGAAAACGTTATAATAAAACAACATCTTTTTTTTTCTTTTCTTTTCTTTTTTTAAATAAACTACAAGTTGTAAGAATAGTTAACCGGCTCCCAGCAACTTGAACAAACCTAATGTATTTTCTTTCCCATTTGGGTTTCCAAAAATATTTTGCACTGTTGAGCTGCTTCAGTCATATTCCCATGACTGTACACCAACAACAGGCACTCACACATACAAACACACACACAGCAAGTGAGAAAAAAAGTGACATAAAGCAGGGGTCTGGGGCTAAGTAAGCAGTACACCAGGTTATGCGTCATTTACCGCGGCTCAATAACAACCTTTCTCTCTGCCCGACACACCTGGTCACACAAAATGACACATGCTGTCCTTTGAGAATGCTCACAGACACACACACTAAGCATATCTTTTTTCACCCCATGGCGGCCTTAACCAGACACATTACATCCCCACTCAACTATCTGCTCGTGACAGATGTATTTATGTAATGGTTTTGATAGGTATTGATCCACACGGCGGAGCCAGTTAAGAAAGAGAGAAAAATGAGATTTTAAAATCAACATGGCTGAGGGGGGTGTTTGGTGGAGATGATAGCTAAACAAGAAGATGAGTGACATGAGTGAGAGAGAAAAAAATCATGTCAAAAGTAAAGCGAGGAAAGTCGTGCCAGCGAAACCTTCAGAGGAAGACGCTCAGGTGGAAAGCGCTCGCGAATTTGATTCACAAAAAGAAAGATCTAAGAAACATGCACAGTGTCTCTGCAAGTGTGTGTGTGTGTTTGCAATGGCATGATCGTGTGTGTGTGTGTGTGTGTGTGTGTGTGTGACCTTGGCTTGGCCCGGTGGTAAAGTGGGGCGTCAAGAGAGTCAGTGTGTGAGCAGTCAAGCGTTCTCCCTCAGATTAGCAGGCTTTATTACTGCCACCAACCACTGGCCTGACAAATCCTCTTATTTCATTTTACCTTCCTCTACCTCTGCCTTGTTCTTTTCCTCTCACTCTTTTATTTCACCTAAAACCTCCTCCCTCTCTTTCCTTCCAGCCCTGCATACGCTAGCTTTGCATGCTTCACCTTGCACCTCTCCTGGCTCCCTCGCAAGTTTTCCCTCACAGCATAACAGCCCTATTTTCTATTTCCTCCCTCTTTTCTCCTCATTGTCTTTCCGTCTTCCGCACGGCTCTGCTGAAAGCTACACATTTCTTTTTCTACCTTTCTCCACTCCACCTCTTGCTCTGCTCCTCCCTCTATCTCCTTCCCACTCCCTGGCTCTCTATAGTGTGATGAATCTGTAGACAGGGGCTAATAATTGTACTTCAGCCCAAGTGCTCATTTTTCTTTGTGTTTGAAAGCTGTGACAGGCAGGAGCTCCTTTTTTTTTTTTCCCCTCCACCCCCCTGTCCCTTGTCTCCCCCTTTCTCTTTCCCTTTTCTTCCTATCCTCACACAATGGGTGAGTAAAATAACTCAGGGTTTACAAGGTCATGCTGTCTAGCGGTGAGGACTCGCTGGGGATTTGGGAGTGGAAGGATTTCCTCAAAGGTGCCGTGTTGAGACTTCAATAAAAAACAGAAAGTTATAGATTGCACGAGCAGATCTACAGGGGGAAATAAGTGCATTTGATAGTGAACAAGCTCAGTAAACTTGGATTCAAATGTTACCATGACTATGAGTCTTCATGGAAGAATAAATGATAAACTGAAGCATTGCCATGAATTAAAAACATCTACTTTTGCATGCATGTTACACATATTTTTTTTAATCATTTAAAAGAGAACTCACCTTAAAATGCTCCACTTCCTGCCATATGTGGCAGCTGCATGATCTTTACAATGCATTCTTTTAATAATAATAATAATGTGCCCAAAAAATAAGTCTTTTTTACTGCTTTTTATTCATTACATCTCAGAAATCAATGGTACAGTAATGGCATGGAGAGACTGGGGGAAAAAATGTCTGTTTTTGTAATACTGCAACAGAATTAAAGTATTTCTTTAAGAATCTGCAAACAAGACATAAAAAACATTTTGACAGGCAAATTTTTATATTAAAGTGGGCTAATTAAGTGGAAAGGAGCCTGGGGAAATAATCTTTTAATTTTAAAATATATATAATTTAAGACTCTATCAAAAAAGCAGCCTGCAAGCAATCCAAATCGTGAGATATTGAAAGAAAATCATATTTCCATTGACTCTGCTGTGGTACTTTATGAAAACTGATCATCAGTTTTCATCCTAATGCCATCCTCAAAAGAGAGAGATTAAAAGAGAGCAGTGGGGAGGGAGGATAACACAGAGTAAGACTTTATTGCCTGCTGTAGTTAGATGGTAAATTTCCTCCTGGCAGATATTTATTGGGTTAGTTGAGTCTAGAGAGAGCTTTAACATTGATTGTGATCATTAAATATATCCGCTCGAAATGGCAACATGGCATTCCTTCGGTCGATGGAGCCAATAGGAGCAGAACAAAGGCATAATCAAATCAATCCTCTCATAATTATTCTTTGAGAGGTGAAATTAATCACAAGAAGAAATAAAAACAATAATGGAAAATGAAATGATCAGTCGTAAACAATTACTGCCCAAATTGAAATGAACTCAGTGAAGGGGGAAAAAACTCAACTGTAAATCCGACTAATTAAAATAACATTCTAATGTATATCGGTTATTTGCTTTACACGGGCTTTCAGTTATTACATTGTTGGGTGTCGTTATTCTAAGAATTGGAATAAAGAGAAAAAGAAATGAAGAGAAACAGACTGTGACTGTGTGTGCGTGCGTCTGTGTGTGTCGAGCCTTAACTGTTGGGTCAAAGGATCAAGGTCCTCCTCTTGCGAGAGTCGAGCTTCTCCTTCTTCTCTGCTCGCTGAGAGGAAGTGTAGCATATTGATTAGCTATCAGATGATTCCGATAGGGCCCGATCGATAAGACTTTGCATGAAAGCCAGGCAGGACCCTCCCACTTCACTCAGGAACACACCCACTGATCTGCCACTGCAGTGCACACCCGCATACAAGTCTAGTTGTTTGTAATTCTCCTGAAGAT
Source organism: Haplochromis burtoni (assembly GCF_018398535.1). NCBI lineage: Eukaryota > Metazoa > Chordata > Actinopteri > Cichliformes > Cichlidae > Haplochromis > Haplochromis burtoni. The sequence goes on from NW_024582540.1 coordinate 561,853, forward strand.
TCTCCTTTGAGTTCTGAATCTGGCCCTTCTGTCAAAGGCTTTCTTATCAGAATCAGAATCAGAATATTTTATTGATCTCTGGGGGAAATTATTTATATGCTCAGCTTACATAGAATTGCGACTGATAGACTAAGCCTGCACTTTTAGTCGAGAGCGGCGATATCTGTAGGCCACAAATGGTCTACGTTACATGATCGCACGTGTATAAAGTGCTTTAGCTGGTGTCAGACTGTGAGAATATAAAATTTGCAGCACTTCTGAGATTTATCAGTCAAACTGATGTGTTTCCAGCATACAGCCTTCATCATTAGCACCAGTTTCTTGATATATAGTCATAAACAGCATTATGGTTATTTTATTCTGAGTTTCTCCTCCAGCAGAGAGGTTGGGGAAAGCGGGCTAACATTACAGAAGTCCCAGGTGTAGAATTACACTCTTTAAGATCATTTCAGGAGGCTATAAGAGCCTACAATAACATAACTATTTGAACAAGTCAGAATCCCTTTGAATAAGATTATATTTCAGTAGTGGTGAAGTGTGAGAACAAGAAGTGAGACCTAATTTTTAGAGACCCAATAGAGCAAAAAAAAACCAAACAATTTTAATAAACCACATATGAAGTCAACAAAGACAAAACAACGGAACACATCAGGACAGACAAACTAAATCAAAATAAAACAGAGGGAAACTAAACAGCTGACGTGCTTAACACACTGGCGAGTACGTCTGCTCACGACTTGATCAGTCACACACTCGGGAAGGGAAAACGTCTCTCACAGAGACTCATGTCAGCACATACACAAAATGCTCTGTAACTGATTGGCAAGTAGGCGAATTCTCATGTTTGCCAAAGTATGACCATGAAAGGGCCTGAGCCTTATCAGCACCATGGACAGCAGCTGGGAACATCCTTTATTACTGTTCAACTCCTCGTCTGTGTATGACAGATTTCTGTATTTTTAGTTTTTTCAGACACAAACAATTTTTAAACACACGTTATTTATACCGTTTGTTCAATCTGATGCAAAATGAAGAGGCAAAAAGATTCTGGACAGTTTAATAAAATGTTGTTTTGCTTGCTGTAATGTACATGCGGGTTGCTGACTGTTCCTGCTCTGTGTGTGTGTGCATGTGAGTGTTTGTACTGCATCTCTGTTCCAGGTGTGTGCAGTGCTGTGAAAGGACAGCGATAAGACACCTGTACTCTGGGTACAGAACAGATTATAACAGCAGTATCAGTTTCTGTGCAGGGCACAGCATGTTTCTGAATGTTCTGTCTGTTCCTGTGCTTTTTTTTCCTTCTCTTCAGTATGTCTGCCAGGAAGGGAAGAAAAGAAACAATACGTGAACAATGTGTGAGAGTAAATTATATTAAGTATAACTGTGGTGCTGTGTCATTCTGATGATTCTCTACAGAAGGAAACACAATGAGGATTCATGTGTGAGGGTGCTGGTCAAACGTGCGATTGCGTCGATTGATCTGTTCTTTGAATACATGATGAGTGCATTTCCTGTTCTGTCAGAGGGGAAAAAATACTGTAAAAACAGCTTTTAACTCTGTGATGTTCATACCTGGTTAGTACACTCTGGAAAACTGTCGTACTTAGACTTGTTGCGTACTTCTCAGCTCCCCACACAAATATCCCCCCTAATGGTCTTCAGATGAATGGACTTCTATAGAAGGAATTCACATATTTCTGTACAACAGATTTTTATTGACTTGTTTCTCTTTGTGTGTGTTTTTTGCAGATATCATGACACTGGAATGCTGTTTCAAGACCAACCTACAGCATCCGGACTGCCATAAAGCACAATGTCTCAAAAGCGTCCCACCCCCTGTGGCTTCAGGGCAACCAATCCACAGCAAATCCAAAGCCGGAGTTCAATACTAAAGCGGATGATTTAAACAAAAAAAAAAAAAAAAGGGAGAACTGAAGAAATTAAAGATCCTGGACTCTGTAAATAAAATTCTCCACCTTCTGTATTTGTCATTCAAATGGACAAAGATTAACCCGTAAATATCTCCAAATTGTAACTTACCAGAGCATAGATTGTCAATACTTAGGTTGAGTAAAATAGCAGAAAAAAATATGATGTCCACCCCCCCTTTAGCACATGGCCAGAAATCAGGATTTTGTAAATACTGTACAGAAAACAAATAGGGACGTTGATAAGAAATATAAGTATTGCAAAATTGTGTACATAGCCATTAGAATCACACCTCTACTGTGTTTGTAATTCAATAAGTTTCACATGCCCATTACTATTTATTTCTTCTTGCCCAAAAAGATTTAGCACAACAATTAGCAAGCGCTCTGTATCAGAATAGGAAACATAAACACCAACATAGAACTAGACAAGAGGATATTGAACTTAGAGACATTAATTGGGAAGACATTATATTTGCTGATAGCCCACTATTGCTGGAATCAGATGCATATGCCGTAGAGTGTATGCTTACTAGTTAAACCTTGTATTGTTATCAAAACAGGTCATTTGCATTTTGTTTACATCTAATTTAAGTAGATGTTTGAGGAAAAAAAGGACTTTAGAGCTTAAAAAGGTTACAGAGACAAACAGACAAAGAACAAACTGTGACAGGTTCGGCTCAGATCTTCACCTTTCCCCCACTCCCGGTTTTAAAATACTACAGCAGAGCTTAACTTCACTTAAACTTTAACTAATTCAATAGATTGTATATGAAATCCCCTCCTGTGCTGTATATTTAGTGTTTTAGACGCTGTAGTGATGTGACATATCCAGATGGGCTTCCATGGTTTGGCAGCTCTTACAGTTAGTCCACACCTAACGAAACATCAGCTGTTTCCTTTCTGATTCCTCTTTGGCTAGTTGCCCTCCTCTTCCTCTTCGTCTTCTGTCCATTAGAGGGCCTGTATGCCCACTGACCTCTCTGCGACCAGGCGCTCGCTCAGCTCCCACAGGCTCGTAGCACTGCTCGGATCCTGGGCCTGGGCGGATGTCTGGCAGCGAAAGCAGTTGTTGAAGTACATGCCGCCCAGCCCTTCCAGCTCCGGTGCTACCGCACAGTACACTGTGGTGGCCGCCCCTTGTTGCTGTGGACAGACAAAAAAAAAAAAAAAAAAAAAAAAAAGAAGAAGAATCAGTGGACGAATCACGACGCTGAGACAGCAAGGCGGCGTCGGCCTGCAGGAGCAGACAAAATATGGAGAACTCGTCTAACGACACGCAGACTTTAGGATGTGTGCTGTATGGAGGAAAAGACAGAGGACATAAAGCAGACTCTGACCACATTCCTTTGTCCTCTGTGAGACCCACACACACATAGACAGACACACGGATACACACACAGACAAAAAGAGACAGCAGGACTGTGTCTACAGGGGGGGAAAAAAGACTCGTGCACACGCTGTCTCTCCCCTCTCCCTGCATCCCGATGACTGGGTCATATAACTCCTTACTGTATATATATTTATATACATATATTTATTTATTTATTTCTCAGCCAGGTGTGTATAGGACATCTCGCTATGTGGGACCGTGTGAATGCTACAGATGTATAGACTCACAGAGGATAAGGTGGGAACAAAAATATTACACCAGCTCCTGTCTGGATGGGAGTCACCAGGGAAACTACAGCTCTGATGTGCGATGTGTGAACAGCAGGTTTCAATGCCATGATTATCAATATGTATATTTTTCACGTGATGTTTATTAATATTCAAGTGCTGGAAAATACAAGTACAACTAAGTATTTAAATCAAAAGTTTTTTGGTTGTTGCGTACAACACACAAACACGTCGCACGGTTTTCCCTCCAGTTCTTTCTCAGTAATTCTCTCAAGGCAAGTTTAAACCTGAAGATCACTCAGCCCGGAAAACTCACTCTGTTACACGTCGTCTCAAGCCGAGACGCGCTGTAAAAGTGAAACAGTATTTTTACGCAACCTGCTAAGTTCTCTAATACACCCCATCCCATCAGTCAGTAATTAGCAGGGATATTCACGGAGAGAGATTTCTGTGACATTTGAAAATGAAAGCTGAAACTGCGGCAGAATAAACACGTCAGAGAGAATTACACACATAACCCGACCGCTCAAAGAGGGATCTTTCATGCTGCAGCTCCGGCTAAAAGCTGCTGTGACAGCTTCCCTGCAAACTCCAGGGCTGGAGACGACTTCTATGCGGCCACATGAAATGGCTCGCCTCTTTATCTCCTGATGTGAGGGAGCGAGAGTGAGACGGGGGTGGGGGCAGAAAGAATGAGAGGGAACACTGATGTGATGACTGAAGGCTAGTGTTTAGCACAGAGCACTGGCACACACTGAGACAACCACGTATATGCAGTAGTCAAACGCGGGCAACACACACAAACGTACACACATGCGTAATGGAGGCACATTACAGGCCAACTGTTTGAACAGATTCCCAAAGCACAGGCCAGCACACTAAAAGTGGCAAGATCCTATGTCATCTAAAGCTTTCACAGCCTAGTACAAAAATATGCACCAAAATGCAAACGCTACAAACACAAAAACACACACGCATAAAGCAGATTCCAGGAAATGTTTCTCTCATCGACACACGCAAACCAAAACGGGCACCCACACACAACTCCCTCTAAGCTCTGAGTAAAGTTCCACCAGGAGGAGCCCTGGTGTGTAACGTCGCAGAAGCAGATTGAGCGTGTTTGAAGTGCTCCGTGATGAGAGAGCTCGTAAACAGCAGATGAAAAAGGCAGCATCTCTCTGTGTGCCGCTGTCTGTCTCACCTGCCAGTGAGGCGATAACTTCATCCACATCACATGTCGCCATATCAAAGACCGACAAATGCCAAGCAGTGTCTCTGAGTTGCAGGTTCACACGCACTCAGTTCAACTCATCTCTCTCACTTAGGGCATCTGATTTAGCTCGCCTGAAAGCCAAATGCCTTTTAAACTTCACTGAAGATTTCAGCGCCGCCGGCTCTGACTCCCTGACACCACCTTGAACTTGGCTGACTTTCAGACAAGTTTGTTTGCGTCCAATTACCAGACAGTTGGGTTTAAATATTGATATAAAAAAAACAACTTTCATGTTCAGAATCCAGATTTATGTGGCTGAAATCTGAAAGGTATTTCTATTCTTTAGAAAAAGCTTCTCTGCTGGCTGCCACGCATGCAGTTAGTGACAAACGGAGCAGTACACGGGCTGTTTGTGCGGTGTGCCCAGCAATGTGCTATCTTACTGGTGTTTAGCTCATCCCCCTCGCCACTTGACCTTGTGACCTCTGTAAAAGATAAGGCTGATGAGATTAGGCATTAACATGCTCAACCACCCACCACAGCCATTTATCACTGTGTGTGTGTGCGCGTGTGTGTGTTTGCAGATACCAGGCAAGTAGGTGGCGGGCAAGGATTTCGCTACACTTACAGTTACACGCTGCCTGAACACAAGAGCGTATCTGCGCACAAGCACGAACAGATACACATATGAACAACCCGCACGGAAGGTAATGCCACTAAACCAGTGTGCATCGAACACATCTGTGCCGTCCAAAGATGATTTCTAATCCAAGTTAAACTGTAGATTAAGTCTGTAAATTAAGCTGTCTACAAAATGATGGGTGTGTGTCTTTCTATACTGTGCACCTTAATGTGAAGCATTACCTTGACTACAGTAGTTTTATTATCAGAGACATCTATGGTACCCAGAGCTACGACGTCTGCCCAGAGAAGCTGACTTGACACTGACTTAAGCTCCAAAAAATAAGACTTGTCCTTGGATACTCTTTCGGAATTGGCCTCTTCAGGCATTTTAGTCCAAAAAATAAAAAGTGAGACAAGTATAGGAATGCAGTTACAAATCTAACTTTAAATGCTTTGAGAGGGAAACTCTTTAAATCCTTTAGACGACCATCTTGCAATTCCACTTTAGACTTAAGCATGACTTCTTTGGATGACTTCAGACTTCACTTTCACATTCCCCAAAACAAAACTAGCTCTGTTACCACCACACTGATTCTAGGAGGGAGGGAGGGAGAGAGGAAGGGGACAGACAAGGAGGATCCAAACCAACCAAAACATCTCCAAACCGAAAAATTTTCTCTATGCTAAAAATAAAATGCAAAGATCTCAGCAATATGATAAACCAATGCCAAGTGCAGAAGCAGGTTTTATAGATTACGTGTGTGTAGATCTTCCTTTGTGGGTAATAAAAATAAACATAAACACTGAGGAAAGACTTACAAAACACCCTGCAATAAGCTGACTGCTGATAAGTGGCAATAAGCCTGTACTTAGCCTGGGATTCAACACTACGGTTCTGGAACTGCTCTGGGACCAGATCCAAGTCTTCCAATCTCAGCATTGACTCAATACCCAAGGACCTCATGGACTTGCAATAGAAATGTCCTTGTATAGTGTTACGCAATAACCCGTTGTTGAGAACATCTTACTGAGCGTATCAAAAGCAAAAAGGGTACGTGGGGGAGATGTGATGTTGAATTAACAGTATTGTTACTTTGCCGTGTTCTGTTTTGTGTCTTCATCGTCCGAGTTGTATAAGCTTTCTCTGACCCTGTGCATGTGACCCTTTGACCCCCACATCTGTAGTTACGTCATTGACCTCTCCCTCTGACCTGGATGTAAATAAGCCAGTACTGTAGAGCAGTCTGTTTTTGGCCCATCCCTGTACATACAAACCTGTAAATACTAATGGCTATGCATGCTGAACACCTAGCAATTCTTTCAGGTACTTTTATAATCCCCAAATTCTCATATGGCATGTGCTATAAAAAAGAATATAAAAAAGTAGAAAAAGTAAAAGATTCAAATAAAAAAAAAGTTTAAAATAAATGCGTTGGTAATATTGTCAGGCAATATCCTCTCTTGGACAGTGTGTGTAGAGTCTTCCTGTTTTCTTACTCCTGTGGGTGGTTCTCTCCCTTTGCCTGTCCTGTGTTTCTGCTCACCATCTGTGTCAGTTGTTGTCAGTTGGCATTTGTACAGCAGCGAGGGTTGAGGCAGAGAATAGAAGAGAGGAGGAGTGTCCACCAGCTGACCTCTGTGATGGCACTCCAATTCAGCAGCAGTGCTAAGTTTTGGCAAAGCGCTTTGCGCCTGGGACACAATTTAAAAAGTTTGTGCCTGGCCCGAAGCACACATACTGTACAGCATACTGTAAATCAGTGTTTGCAGTGTGAAGGCCCTCTATATATGTGCAATGGTACAAATTGGGTGTTTTTCTAAGTTTAATAATCTGGAGAACCTACTATTTTTAGCCCATTTTAGACAGTCGCATTTTAGGAAAACTGACATGTTTTCTGTCCTCATTTGTAACTAGTAAAACATCTGGATTCTAAAGACAAGTACTTTGAGAAAAGTCGTTTTTAACCATCCAGTGTCATAAGGCTACGGCACTCAATTGGAAAAGTAGTTCCTGGCTTGTAGTCTTAGTAAAGAGGAGGAGTGCAGTTTTTGCCTCAGCCCTCTGCCACGCCTCGTGGAGTAACTATCCTGAAAAGTGGGACTCCAAACTGATTGTGATTCTGTTCCAGGAATGTTTTTCTTTTTTTTTCCACCCTGAACCTGTGATGTTTAAAATAGATGGAGGTGTCTGATTTTTAATCTGTGCTAAAGATATTTTACATTTAATAAATAACCATTGAAATCAAAGCTTGGTTTTTGTGCAGTTTATGTGTGTACGACGGTGTGCGTTCAGAGCCATCTTTGCCCTCAGCTGTAGTAACCTCTGCGAGCTGACAGCTCAGCTGAGCGTGCCCGGCCCAGCTGTAGAGGGAATCCTGGGTAATGCGGTCCCCACAGATAAACAAGCTGCCCTTCTATTCAGCTTGAGCACTCAACCAAAATGAGAAGAGATTAGCACCTAAAACACCCCAGCGCACACTTCAGAAAGCACCCTGACACTATCAACCATGAATCCGAGGTGGCCTCCGTCACCCTGACTGAGGTAACGTTAGATAACCAAAAGTCTAAGTGCTCTGTTCTTTAAAAAAAAACATAAAGAAAACTCTGGTTAGATCCCCAAAGAAGATCAGATCTTCGCATCATGGTTCTTTCCAGTGACTAGTGTACTTCTGGTCATCTGTATGCACTAAACGCTATTTCATAATGTCGATTAGCGCACAGGCTGATGGCTAATACTCACCTACAGGCATCGTGCTCCCCTGAGGGGCATTAAGGATTGGATGGAGGGACCGGCTTCCCCCCTCCCTGCTTCACATTCCCTTCCTTTATCCTACCTCCTCATTCTCTGTGTCTATCTGCCTTACCCCCTGCTTCTTTCTCAGCCCTATCTTCTCCATCAACCGTGTGTAGATCCTTATTCCCCTGCAACTTCATCCTCCTCCATCCCCATAACTCACTGAAGTGGGCGTACAGACCCACTGTAACTGAGGCCTCACGGGTAAATGGTCATAGTAGGACCTCTTGGAGGTAAAAGGATCTCTTTCCCTGGAGCCCTGAATCACAGATGAGCACTGTCAACGGTCTTTCTTTCTGTAATACAGTGAAGCATGTGAAGGCAAACAGAAAAAGGAGCGGAGGGGTAAACTGCAGGAGTGACAGAACACAACACAAAGTGCAGCAAAACCCCCAATGCCTCTGCACTATTTCTCTCTCCTTTTTCTCCACGGCCCTCCCTTTACCCCTTTTGCGCCAGATAAGATCAACCAAGTGTCAGTCATCAACAGCCTCCTGTCACACAGTGATTGTTCGACTGTTATATCCTTGTGTAAATGTGCAGTCCAACGCGACATCGCTGCATACATTTAATGCTCCCATGTTCAAGGGAACAATAGAAGAGGAGGTAAGAAACGAAGTGCAGGGAATGCAAAGGACAAGGAGGGGAGGGGAGGGCATAAAGAAGTAAGGAGAGACCGGTATGAGTAGGAAACGAAGCAGGAGGAGGAGATGAAGGAGCTAGGACACAATGCATCCAAGGGGAAAACGACGGGGAGTCAGAAGGACTTGCGCAGCGACTGTGAAACTATCTCATTTTTATCTTGTGAGAGGACTTCCGAAGTGATCCGCACAACCTAATTATTTTCCCCTAATAAAAGCAACATATGCTAAGACAATAAAAGGCCTTATTGGACACCTATTCATTAAAAAGGAGCAGTAAAAGGTGTAGGACTCTGGCGCAGGGATTAGCTTTTAACAGGGTTTTTCTCTGGCTCGAAATAGCCTTAGTCTTCCTTTAGCATGTCCATATGGGTGCATTGCCCACCATAAAAAATCTGAATTATACATGAAGAGGCCTGGCTGCTTTATTGGCTGTGATCTTCCTTTTCACTCTCACCTAATTGCATCAGTGCATGATACCTGCAACTCTGGACTCAATCCCTCTGTGATTTCGCCTACTGCACATGAGTGCGACAAGGCATGCAGATGCACTTTAATGTGAGGAACTGCGCAGAAATAAAGTACATATAGCTAAAGACAACCAGCCAGATAAGCTGTAATTCACACAAGTTTGTTAAGTTGGTAATAAGTTAGTTGGCATAACGCATGCTAGTGAGTCACGTCTGACAGTTTGACACAGTGAAGCCATAATTCCATATGGTCAACGTACTGTAAGTGTCAGTATGTTTCTATTATGAGCAGAGCAATGCTGTCTGTCCGTATGTGATTGTGTGATGAGCTGGTGTAACAGGGCCACACACAGGTGTGTGTATGCTCACCTTCCCACTGATGCACCGGCTAATTGGTCTCCTGCGGCAACCTGACATATTCACACACTCCAACGCACGCACACATACACGCAATGTAGCTTGCAATAGTCATACTCACGTGTAAACTGACTGTGCAAATGCGCACATGTGTGTGAACACAACCATGCATGCGTCTACATTCACAGGCAGCCTGCAGAGTGGACCTCCACATCAACTCATTATCACAGTGCTGACTCTGAGTGAAGAATGACACCTGAGCAGATACTGCTTATAATGTACGCTCTCCTGCCTAGAAGCACAGCAAAAGAAAATGAAAACCACAGACTACAACACTATACGGTAAAACATACAAGTCAAGATACTCCTCAACAAAAAATAGGCAACTGCCCTCTAACACATAAAAGACGATGCAAGCCAGTAGCAGCAGCTAATTTTCCAGTCATCCCTAAAATCCAGTACGACAACACAGAAATCCCAAATCTTACTGTAACAGGGTTCTGTGTTGTCGTGTTTGTTTATCCTTAGAATCAAAATGAGAATTAGAATACTTGAATATTCCCTGATTCTGATTCTAAATATTAAGTTATCTTGCTGTCAAACTCGAATTAACCTTAAACTACGTTCAGTTTCCTCCCTTCATCTAACTCCTTCAACTGTGGCTTAGAGAAAAATCATCTGGACCTATTGTCTGTCTTGTTCAGTTAGTCATTTCCTCTAACCGATTCTCCAACCACCCCCTTCCCTTGTGGTGGAGGTAGAGAGAGAGGGATGTTCTGTTTTAAATAAGAAGGCAGCACTGGCCCATTAAACTCTGATAGTAATGATATTAATTTGGCAGGAACGTGTCATTTTCACAGGAGAGCAACTAGCTGAACTGTCATTATACACACACACACACACACACACACACACACACACACACACACACACAAACACATCACAACAACACACACACACACACACACCAAACCAGGAACATGTCACAGGAGAGCAGCTAGCAGTAACATTATGAGAGAGTCAGAGAGATCTGCTAATGGGATAGATTAGCGTGCCCTTGGTCACAACGGCTACAATTGAGCAACTGGAGCTGTGACTTATATCCATGTCCCCCATCGACTCCATGCACCCTCTTTACTCTTACACTTTCCTCATTTTCTCATCCACTGATGACTTCTTCATCTTCTTTTTTTCTTCTTTGTCTTCTTCTTTTTCATCCTTCCCGTTCCCATTCTTCTTCTTCTACTTCCTCCTCTTTTTCCTCTCTCAGCTTCACATTTTACTCGGCCTACTTTGCATTCCCGGGTTCACGAGGTTCATGGAGTTCATGACCGCCTAGCGGAAACTTGTCAAACACAAAGGCTGCAGTGTCTAGGGAAGAATGGCAGAGGTGTTTGTGTTGCAACCTGACTGAAAAGCATGAGATATTATCAAAGTTGTCTTATTGCATTAATGATTTTGCTAATTGAGCATAATGAGCACAGAGGGATGGCAATCTTTAAGTGTTAGCAGTGTGCCACTCTCTCGACCCATCAGCCTGTCTGATGAATTGGCTTTTGAGGACAAAGGTCACTTTTGGGGGGGCTTCTGGTAGCCATGATACCTGATATCCCCTGCAATACTTCCTGTTCAGTCTATTGGTCATTGTTGGCAAAATAAAAATTAAATTAAATTAAAAAGTTGATGCTAGCTGATGGTTTCAAGGCTGATTTTTTTTTTTAATGTAATCACGCTTTTACTGTCTTATCGGTCAGTAGAAGACGGACTAGAATCAGAGTATAAACAGAAACTGGAAAGCGTCTGGTACCCAGAAGCAAACACAGAGAAGCTGCACTTTTCTTGGAAAAGGATGGCAGTGTTGTTTGTATTGTAACCAGGCTGAGAAATAGGGACACACAGCAAAATTAAAAAGGCATCATTTTTAAGGAAGCCTCGTGACTACAGAGGAGCTTACTAATCAGCGTGCGAATTACATTGCTGGGTATCTTGAAGTGTTAGCCATTTAGTGAATGAGAAGCTATCACAATCTACAATATTACATTCAAATACTTTATTATTATTACATGGCAATTATTACTGATAGTATTCATCTTTCTCCTCATCTGATGGGCTTTTATTCAAAAAACAAAATATGTGGAAGTTTTATCTGTGAATATGTATATACTGTATATGCATTCACTGGACACTTTATTAGTACAGCTCTTCAAGGGGGGAGAAAAGTGATTTTGACTTTAAATGTGGTAGAGTTGTTGCTGCCAGACAGACTGCTATGAGTATTTCAGAAATTGCGGATCAACTTCACCTGGTCTAATGACTCCTGATTTCTTCTGGAACACTGCGAACACTATAGCCTACCTGTGTATTCTCGTGGACCACGTCCATCACTTTCTGACCACAGTGTATCCGTCCTCTGAAACAGAGCTCAAATCATCTCAGACGTGTTTCATTAATGTTACAGTCAGGTCACTGTACTCAAATGACCACCTCGGTCAACAGATCTCAATTCAATGGAGCACCTTTGCGATGTAGTGGAACAGGAGAGTCACTTTGCAGATGTGCAGCCGACAAATATGCAGCAACTGTGTGAAGCTGCCATTTCAACATGAATCCACGCCACAAAGAATTAAAGCAGTTCTGAAGCTAAAAGGGTTTCAATTCAGTGCTGGCAAGGTGTACCTAATGAAGTGGTTGGTGAGTATTTATGCTTTTATAGCAGCGCAAGCCTACAATCATTCTGCAGCAGTTAAGCAGACTCTGACACTAATAAGACCTGTCCAGCACCTGTCTCGATAACACCGCTAAATATACTTTCTCTCTCACACACACTTTTTTGCAACACACACATACACACACACACACCACACACAAACAAACACACTCACACACAACCACAGAGTGTCTGGAACACACAGGTCAGGCACACATGCCTGCATACACTCAAACACGGAGTGACCCTTAAAGCAGCAAAAACACTACAGAGGGATTGTGTGTGCATTGTGCTACTTAAAAGAATCATATTTACCTATTTTTACTGGTATGTTGATCCATGTGCATGGGTGTGTGTTGTGTAAGCAGGGTGAGAGTGTGTGTGTGCTGCATGTCTTGAGAGAGAGACAGAGAGTGTGTGTGTGTGTGTGTGTGTGTGTGTGTGTGTGTGTGTTGTGTGTGTGTGTGTGTGTGTGTGTGTGTGTGTGTTGTGTGTGTGTGTGTGGTGGGTGCCTTCTGCGTGTCCACGCTGACCCCATCTCGGCACTCCTGACCGGTTGAATGCAGGCTGCATAAATTAGTGCTGATGCTCTGCGATGTAATTATGCTGCTGTCAGGATGGCCCCTCTACTCAAATTCATTTTAATAAAGTTGGTCTCCAAGGTTACCAACCCGGGGTCACCTTCGGTGTCATTCCCTATGGATCGCATTCTGAAAGTCTCAGGCCGGAGTACAGTAACACCTTCACACTCGTGGCCCCCGCATCACAACACAAACACACCTCTCACTGAATCGCTCAGGGCAGAGAAAGACAGGAAGCAGAGAATAAGAAAGAGGAAACAAGAAGCGCAGAAGAGACAAAGAGGAGGATCAAAGTGTAGTAATGTCATATAGAAAATACAAGGAACACAGAGGGAGGGTTGTAGGCTGAAATGAGTAGGTGGGAGCGTGAAGGAATAAAAATGAGATGAAAGGAATAAAAGGAGAGAAGGGACAAGGGTAGAGGGACAAGGAGAGGGCAAGGGAGTGTCTCTCTTGGGCAGATGGCGGGGTGTATTCTCATTTGTCCTGTTACGGTGTGTGTGTGCCAACACTAACCTCCAGGGCAGCACAGAACACGCTCTCAATTAGCCAACAACACAGACTTGCACATACAGCCAGGAGAGAGGGAGGCACAGCTTTGTCTTGACACAAGAAATAGTTAAACATACAGAAACAGTGGACACAGCTACAACAGCAGCCCATCGAGAACCCACATAAATTAAACATATTTCTAATTACTTCAAACGCCATTTTATCATTAACATAATAGTCTGAGTATGATCTGTTTTCTCTTAGCTTATGAGGGAAGACGATGATGCACCATTTGCAGTACAAAAGAAGTGGACGCATTTTGAAATTCAGTGCTGGAGAAATTCACAGATATCCTCTGAGGCTGTAACTATATATTATTTATCATAATATAATTTGGTTTTCATTGTAGATTGTTATTTCATCCTCATATTTCAGGAAGGATTTGCTTTTGAAAGCATCATTTGCAAAGGTTGATGGGCTGAGTTGTTCTTCTTCTACAATGATATTAATTCGAAAGGTTATTAACGTACACACATTTATGTTTAAGCTGTGTACAAAGACCAGTAACAATAATAATTGTGTCAGTTTAATTTTATAGTAGCAAAGAGATAAGGTGAATATAGCTTTGCTGCCACGCTCTGTATTATTAGCTTTTACCATCTCTGTTTGACGTTGTATGAGAATATTGACACTTCAGTGAGAGACTGGCCACGTTCACACAAACACTCTCCCTGCACTTTCATACACTGTGTGAGATGGTGTAACCTAGCAGTGTGGGCCGGGGTGACTTTGACTGCCTGTTTAATAGTTACAGCATCACGCTTTGTTAGCTGCAGGTAATTTATGGTTGAACTGGCCTGATAGTCTGATACGATCGAATGCCCTGACTGTCGTTACCAGCCAGCCCCAAAGACACAGAAGAAGCCTCTATCTAAGCGCAGGTAAGAGAGAGACACAGAGGGAAAGAAATGAAGACGGCAGACTGCGGGGTGACTTGAACTGTTGCTACAAGAAGAAGAAATCAGGATTTACCCTGCAGAGAAATAAAAAAGTAAAAATGAGCATGACAAAAGCATACCGGGGAATGAGTAATGCGGATAAAAGGCGTCGACGGGCGGGGGCGCGGGGGAATTAAAGAGTTGCAGAGCAGTTAAGTTCTCAGCTTTCTCTCTTGAGGTGTGCTGAGAATGAGATTGCATTAAATACTGACGGTCTATTCATCTGAACCGCACCAAGAAGGAACATTTAGTTAATTGAATGATTAATAAATTCAGCTCAGTCACACATTTCACTCGAGTGTTTGCTTTGGATAAAAATGTCTGCCAAATGGGACGAGTCATTACCAGCAGCAGCAGCAAGGCTGGCATTGTTTTCACCTTTAGCGTCTGTGTGCTTTTTTGTTTCTTTGCCTGGTCCTGGAGGCACACTGTGGAAGGACCTATGACAAAGATGGTTTTGTGCTTTGAAAGGAGACTTTCTTTACAACCGTGCAAAACGATTCACCGCGATTTACACGTGTGACGTTCAGAGTAAAGTTTGGTGGCTCTTGGTGGTCAGATTAAAGCCTGTTGTGCACGGCTGCAAGAAGGATTTGGAAATTAGTGAGGTCCAGTATCATATTTAAGGTCTAACACCTGCACTTCAATGACCTGCTGCAATCCAGCTTTCACTGGTTAGCCGAATGTGTAAACCACTACACTACAAAACTAAGAAATATGAAAAAATAGCAAAATAGTACACAGAATTATTCCCTCACTTGAAATACAAATATCACAAGGTGAAAAGGTTGGTTACTACTAGAGCATCACACTGATTCATGCCAATTTTTACGGTATTGTTTAGAAGGAAAATTCACAAAGTCCAAACCTCAGTGACCCCCGTCAGCATACTGTTGGGGAAAGGGTCCCAGAAATATAACCTTTTACACCTCTGCTCTACATCCTTTTTCATTTGTGATGTATTTGTATGACACACATTTATCTAATAAGAGTATAAACATACACAGCATCATAAAATGGGCTCATACTCATCCCTTTATCTTGACTTGTACGAAGCATAAATATAACTCAAACAAGTTTGACCCCAGCAGTACAGTGACTGCTCCTTGTGCTCTGGTGGTCTGTCTGTCTCCCTCTCGGTTTCATCAGTACGAGACGTTGTTTCGGCAAAGTTTCCTGTTGCTGGCTCATCGTTACGTCTGTCTGTGAGACACAGGCTCTTCAGCTCAAACCGAAGCCCAAATGGGAAACTGACCTGCACCTGTCTCTCTAATATGAACGGGCATACGGCTCTCCACGCCCACTTTGCTACACCCGTTTCTCCTAATAAAGACAGGCAGAGACCCTTGCTCTACATACACCTTTCCCTCACCCCCTCTCCTAATCCAGTTAGGCAGGAACATCCTCGCCCTCTCCCCTCCAACACTCATCCTTCTCCGGGATCGGCAACTATAATCTAGTCTGTCAGGCCGACCAGGTCCGGGACTGCCATTCTCCTTTCATCTGCCATCTTCAAACAGAATGAGCAAGCTTTCATATCACTGTTTGAGTGACAGGTAGGGGAGTCAGGTGGAGACAGGCCCGTGATATGGACAGGCACTTTGTCCTGTTTAAATACACTAATGGAGGATAAGAGGCCTGTCATAGAGACGGGTGGAGATAGGATGGGACAGAAGACACAGACACTTGTCTAAAGGATGATTTGTAAATGCAGTGAAGGGGATGTGCAGTGTGTTACATCAGATCACAGAGGATGAGGTAGAGGGCAAACACCTCTGGTCTCACCTTACTTTGGGTTCATTTCACTTTTAGAAGACAGTCTGAATTTCCAAAACAAAATTCAAGTTTTTTGCCTTTAGAGAAGAAAAAAGAAAGCTTGTTGGTTAGTCACAATACAACTGACTAATGTTGGCAAACAAAAGGAGTCCAAGAACAGTGCTTCTCTTATTCCTGCATGGACTACTCCAATTTCAGTGTTACATTACCGCACAAATCACTGGTGAACACACACAAGCACACACACAAACACTCATCTGAATCACAGCTTACACACTCAGCCTTTTGGATGGATGGTACCTGCATACAGGAGGAGGGGGCACACAAATAGGATTCGAAAGTGGTATGGGGGTGTGCAGCGGCAGTGGGGTGGGGTGGGACTGAGTACATAAATAGGATTGTGTAGGAAGCAGGGCGAGCTAAATAGGATTGTAATGTACAGGAAAGGATGTATAAATAGGATATGAGAGTCAGAGCTGTGTTCTCACTAGTTCTGCGTCCCTGTGGTATAAGAGTTCTGTAGGACTGGCTTGC